>NC_143515.1:82798416-83070916 GCF_031878675.1 Megascapheus bottae | reverse complement strand
GCATACTGCATTTGCTGAACTGTTTTGTTGAAAAATCTTACTGAAGAAGGGTACAGGATGCTGGCAAAAACAAAAAAACAAAAAACAACCCAGCTATCTCTCTCTGTCATTCTGATTGTTTTCTTTTCCCCTGAGTCTTTCTCTCCCAAGCCATCCGGAAGGACAGGATGGGTAAGTACCTTGTGGGCACGTGAGGACAGCACTCTGACATCCTGAGCGCGCCCTGGCCCGCCAGCCCACGTCACAGCCAGTGTTTCAGCCGCTTTGCAGCCATCTGGGAGTCTGAACGGGCTGGCACCCGCCAGGGTCGGGATTTACTGTCATGAAAGCCCAGCTGAGCCACCCTGCCTACTTGTGACTGTGTCTACCACCCATGACCGTGAAAGGGACTGACTGACCGGGCATGCTTTTCAGTCCCTGCCCTCAGCTCTTTCCCTAGTTAAACTTACAACGAATGCTAGTACCCAGCACACAAATTGGGGGTCAATGAATCCTCTGTCTTCCTGGAATGGCCAGGTTAAGCTTAAACTCCACATTCCTCTCTTCACCAATGCTGGTCTCCTTAATTTGTATCTGGGCCGGTGGGCCAGCCTAGCCCCGTTAGGAGCCCTGGGCTGGGGCTTTTTGTCTGGTCTCATGAATGGAAACAGAATAAGCCAAGTGCTTACTAGTTGATGACTATTATCCGCATGGTACAGATGGGTAAACGAAGGCCCTGTGAAGTCCAAGAGTCCTCTCCGTGGACTTGTGAATAGGAAGTGGAAGCTCAAAGCCTCGCATATGGGCCGTGAAGCCCAACAATCCCCACTGCGCCACGCCACGCCACACCGCTGCCTGTGTCGGGGCCATCTCAGGAAGAGCCACCAGAGCTAGCCACCAGAGGCAGGAGGATTTTCACAAGCTCCTGAAGTCATCGGCCTCTTTGGGTCAAAGGAAACAGACAGAGAATGTCATTTGGCTTTTGTCCTTCAGTGAGCTGGCCATTCCTCTGGATGCAGCATGGAGCCATGCCTCGAGGTCATGGAGGACACAGAGGTCAGACCCATGCTTGGGGTGCATGCCAGCCAGTTCTCTGGAGGCCCAGGGGGAGATACCACCCTGGAGGCTGGAGAATTATGAATGAATTGTAAGGGGGAAGCAGAGACCAGAGCCTGGAGCCCATCAGAGGTGGTGGTGGGTTCTCAAGTCTCTTTGTAGAAAGGCCATAGAGTCATAAGTGGTGAACTGTTAGGTTCAAACTGAAAGAACTACAGGCGGAGGAGTGCAGAAGGCTTCGCTGAAAGAAGCAACAGCAAACGTGGCTGTACCTCAGTCGCCCGAGGCTGACATGTCTGCTGGGATACACTGGAGCCTGGCTGAGTGTTTAAAAGGAAATGCAGCTGTCCATAGGAGCTCTGATACATGCTGGGGGTTTAACATGCCATGTACAGCCTAAGAAAGAGGGAGAAGAGGAAGGAGATTCACCTTGGAATGACCTTGAGGTCTATGCAAGTGAGAGTGCATTAAGAGCCTATGAGAGTCTAATGGCTGCCTTTCTCACACAGACCTGAGCGGGGACCGGAGCTCCTCATATTCCCTGAGGCCTGCCAGTTGGCTCTGACACCCCCTCCTGCCAAAGAGCGGAAGACAGCTTCAAGCAAAGCGTGGTAAGATCGCCTTGAGGAACACTGGCTGGTCACTAGTTTTTATTGACCCAGGTGATGCCCAGAAAGCTAGGCTGAAAAAAAAAAAAGCACTAAAACGAAAATGAATGGATGGTTACTAAATACCAGGAACTTACAAAAATGAAAACTTGCTTGGGCTGGGAGTTTGGCCTAGTGGTAGAGTGCTTGCCTAGCATGCACGAAGACCCGGGTTCGATTCCTTGGTACCACATACTTAGAAAAAGCCAGAAGTGGTGCTGAGGCTCAAGTGGTAGAGCTCTAGCCTTGAGAAAAATCCAAGGACAGTGCTCAGGCCCTGAGCTCAAACCCAGGACTGGCAAAAAAAAAAAATGAAAACTAGCAAATAACTCAGTATCCATACCATGTAGTCAATAAAAATACCTATAGAATGAGTCCTGGGACATCAGTAATGGAATAGCTAGGAAAAACATCATAACAACAAAAATCCTGTAACAGGAAGCGTCAGCGGTGTAAAGAACCTGGTATTAGGATTGTTGCAAAATATCTGCACATGTCCATTTTTTATAGCAAACATTCAAGAGAGGGGCAAAGAATTGGGGAGAAGCATGGCACACGCCAGGGAAAGAAAAAGGAAATGCTTCCAGCCGGACTCACATACCCACTCAGCACAGGCTGCCAGCAAGTCAGCTCAGCTGGCAAACCCAGGCCTGTGGCTTTCCACGAGAGAAGAATTCAGGAAAGAAAAGTTTGCTATGAAAGGAATACAGGTTCAAAGCCGGCCATCTCCAGCTTAAGAAATTCTAGACTTGAGGCATTTGCATTCTTCTCCAGGACCAGCCCACAGGCAGTCGCTGTCCGAGGCTGGGTGCCTAGGGTTTGGTTTACTGGCCTGTGGAGTTAAATTTAAGAGAGTTCCAGAAACTAATGGTTGACCTGCCTACAGGCGGAGTAAAGACTTTCATGAAAAGCCTTTGGAGGATGGGACACTCAAAATCCCCTCTTCTGGTATTCCATGGTCTTGGGGGCCAAGCAGGCTGGTTGGGAAGTTAAACGACAGTATTTTCTCTCAGAAACAGATGACCTCATTGTCCACTCGAAGTGCCGTTTGCATCTCCCCACTGCCAGTGGCTAGCTGCCGCCAGCTGGCCAATCTTCCAGTCACTTCCTATGAGTATGTCCAATCCATAAATTGTAACTAGAAGTTCAAGGGAGAAGTGGAGACGATGCTGCATCAAACAGAGACTATGACGAGTCCTGAGAGGTGGCTTTGCTGAGAGCACCACCGCTGTGGGGGCCTCAGATGAAGCCAAAGCAGGGACCACGCTCGGCGGAGCCATTCATGTGGCGCATCCTGTAATCCAGGAAGGAGCCGCAGAGCCTCAGCTGGACAAACCACTGGCCACCGCGACCCTTATCCTCACCATCTGTGTCCACACTGCCAGTGGCAGTGGTCAGGTCCTACTTGGACCAAACTATCCAATCATTAAGCAGATTCTTTCTCTGTGTAAACCAAGAGCTCGGTCTGTATTTGAGGAGGGGCTGTAGTGCTTCCTACCATCCATGCTGGGTAGTTGCCCTTTCTCTGTTTCCACCATTTCTTGTCTCATTTGGCATGTGGGGACACGGGCCGGACCTGACCTGCGAACGCTGGAGGTCTGGGCCTGGAAGTAATAGTCCGGTTTTCAATACAGTGACTGAGATTCATAGCCATGGGGAAAAAAAGAACAAAATAAAATTTCTGGGGCTGAAAAGTACATTTCTGAAGTTGAAAAAGAACCATGGATAGGGCTTAATGGCATATTCCAGCAGGCAGAGCAAAGGATCAGAGACTTGAAACTGAGTTAAGAGACTACTCAGGCTGAGAAGGAGGAAAAGTGGGCTGAGGCGTAAGCACCCACAGACGTTGAGACACATCTATCGACACCCACTGCGACAGTGCTGGTGGATGAAGAGAGAAAAGAAGGCTGGGACCCCTTCCAATGGTACAAGATGACCTGCACCTTGACGATGCTACATGAAAAATGTAGAGGAAACTCAAATGGCTCTACAAGCCTTGATGCATCAAACTGAGGTGTGTCAGCATCAGAGAG
The DNA here is from genome assembly GCF_031878675.1 of Megascapheus bottae. Classification (NCBI taxonomy): domain Eukaryota; kingdom Metazoa; phylum Chordata; class Mammalia; order Rodentia; family Geomyidae; genus Megascapheus; species Megascapheus bottae. The sequence continues at coordinate 83,067,201 of NC_143515.1, read as the reverse complement.
AACCTCAGAAACAACGAGAGGTTACCAATGACTTCTTATCAAAACCTTGGAAGATGGGTGATACTGTCAAAGAGCCAGATACAAATTTTATATGTAGTAACATTCTCCTTAACATGAGTATTTAAGAGCCAGATGTATACAGTGGAACAAACACAGCCTCTTCAATTACTGGCGCTGGGAAACTGGACAGTCACATGCAGAAAACTAAGTTGATCCCAGCCTATCGCCATGCATAAGCATTAACTCAAAATGGATCAAAGACCTCAATATCAGACCTGAAACCCTGAAACTGCTACATGATAAAATAGGAGAGACACTGGAACTCATAGGCACAGGCAAAAACTTCCTGAACAGAATCCCAGGGTCACAACAGATTGGAGAGAGACTCAACAAATGGGACTACCTAAAAATAAAATGTTTCCGCACAGACAAAGGCATAGCTACTAAAGTAGAAAGACAGCCAACCAACTGGGAAAAGATATTTACCAATAATACATCAGACAAATGCTTAATATCCAACATCTACAGGGAACTCAAGAAACTAATCCCCCAAACCCAACAAAGCAATCACTAAATGGGCAAGGGACATAAAGAGAGACTTATCCAAAGAAGAGGTTAAAATGACAAAAAAAACCATATGAGGAAAATGCTCATGATCCATGGTCATAAAGGAAATGCAAATACAAACAACCCTAAGATACCACCTTACCCCAGCAAGAACGGCCAAGATTCTGAACGCAGACAGTGATAGATGCTGCACTGCTGGTGGGATTGTAAACTAGCTCAGCCACTCTGGAAAGCAGTGTGGAGGTTTCTTAAAGAACTGAAAATAGACCTTCCCTATGATCCTGCCATACCACTTCTGGGCATCTATCCTGAACATCATAACCCAGGATATAAGGACACCTGCTCAGCTATGTTCATCTCTGCACTATTCACAATAGCCAGGCGATGGAAACAACCCAGATGCCCCACTGCAGATGAATGGATACAGAAAATGTAGTATATATGTACAATGGAATTCTACATAGCCAACAGACAAGATAAAATGATGGCATTCACTGGGAAGTGGATGAAACTAAAGAAAATCATGTTAGTGGGATAAGTCAAGACCAAAGGAACAAAAGGCGCATGGTCTCCTTGCTATGTGGATATTAAATCCAAACAGTACAAGAGCGATGATGACTTAACACTGGGGTACTCAAGGTCATTGGCGTGAACTTGGAGCTATAAAGATAACTATATAGACATATAATCTATGATGGGATGTATATTCTATAGACATATTGATATATTATATAGTCAATATATATGACATACAAACTCAGCTTAATTTTAATTTTGTTTTAAAATTTATGTGCCAATGACTGCATATAGAGATTCTATTCTTGAATACTTGTTTGTTAAACTTGATATTTGAAATATGATGTAAATCCGTGTTAATAAAATCTTTTAATAAAAAAATAAAATAAAATGAGTATATTAAGACATCCCCATATAAACAAAATGGAGAGAGTAATTTGATGGAAGACTGACTCTTTGAGAAACACCAAAGATGATTCACTGCCAAATTGAAAGGGCACAAACCCATGTGACCACACAGAGAGCCTAGGCTGGAAAATGCACAGATATTGTGTATTTGTACAGCAGGCTTGCTCATAACAACAAAAATTAATGATTTAAGAATTATACTCATGTACAATATATAAGGATGTGATATGTTTGACAATTAGCAGTGCAAAGGTAGAAGAGGAAAACAGTTTGAAAACAACTTTTGTAATAAATCAATGTTAATGTGAAGTAGATTAGGTTAATTGTTGATTGTATTTTCTAAGGCAAATATTCAAGATTTAATAGGAAAAAATAAAAGAAACAACAAAAGAACCAACAGCTATACGGTCGGGATTTCGTAGAAGACATACAGAAATCGACTTCTAGAACAGTAAGGTATAAACGTAAAGATATCAGTTGTTATGTGGGTAAAAGGATTCACCAACAGTAAGTGAACAGATTCTTCAGTGCTACTTCAAGCTATCCACAAACACACTCTTGAATCAGGGAGCAGAGTTTGAAAGTGAAAGCACGAAACCCGATACCCCATGTACTGAGAGCAAGGGAAGGAGAGGAACGATGAAACTATTTTGTAAGGATCAGGTTGATTTCAAAATCGTCAGAGGCATAGAGTCAGGTATATTTAATAATTGTGAACACACACACTAACCACCGAATAAAAAGGTCTATGGGAACAGAGGGGCTGAAAGCCAGCCAGCCACGGTTGAGGCCCTCAGTTCACCCACGGTCAATCAGAAGGCGGTGGACAAGAGCACCGAGGATCTGAGACATGGAAGAGGAACACGTTTTCCTCCCCGGAGGACGCAGTCCAGGCCCAAAGCCCCAAACCTCCAAAGACTTCCTGCCTTAAAGTCACGGGCAGTATGCTCCTTTACGCCCGTGAAAGTAAGTTACGAATCACCCACTGAAGACAGGAAAACACATCAGCCCGTGGCAGCAGGGCAAAACTCTCCTATAGAACCCCGGAGCAGGGGGGCTGCTTCCCATCCCCCCGTCTGTGACTGGCCGTGGGCGCCCGGCCGTGGGAAGGACCGGGTGGACTCCGTGTCATCAGTCGCCGTGTTTCCCTGGGAGAGACCCGTGGGGCTTCTGTGGCGCCTCGTCCATTCCTCCCAGGATGACCCCATGGCCTGCTGCACTGCGCCTGGCTGCTGCCAGCGCCCTGGCTGCAGTGGTCACTGCACGTGTGGCGCCGTCTGCAGAGGGAAGCTCGGCTCTCAGAGCTGAGTAGCCCGCGCCAGGAAGATGGGTGAGTGAGAGAAAGATGGCTCGAGCAAGCTCAGCACCTTGGGTTCCAGGGAACGAGCAGGAGTCAGACACAGAGCCTGAGCTGGGCCGAGGGAGCTCCATCCACAGCCAGGAGAAGGTGGCGGCCAGCGCTGTGAGGACCGAGGCCAGCACCAAGGGCATATTCAGTGCCAGCAGCCCCTGTGCAGAGCCGGCTCAGGTGCTCAGACCATGGGCCTTGATGGCCAGGACAGATGGTGGCTTAACCTGGCAAAACCAGCAAAGGAGCCGCCAGAGGCTCACCACGCCAGTGCAGGAGCCCAGCATGGAGAAGCCACGCACGGCTCTGCCCTTCAGAGCCAGGCCAGCCAGGGCCCTCACCCAGCGCCCTAGCCCAGTGCCGCTGCTGTATCCGTGAGGTCCCTGCCACAGTCCCATTCTGTGCGCTTCTCTGCAGCTCCACCCACCAGGTCCCCAGGTTAAACTGCTCTTGGAAGTCCTTCCCGACCACCCTTTCCCCTCCCGCCTCCGCAGGCAGGCCTCCAGGGCTTCCCTGTGAAGCTGCCACCCAGCCGTAGCTAGCACCTGCCTGGGCCTCTCTGGGCAGGAATCCAGTGACACATTTTCAGGAGGCTCTGCTTTTCTGTGGCCATCTGTCCACTGGAGTTTAGCCCACTATCTGCTGTCCCCCCCTAAGCCAGTCTTCCCTCCAGCAGCTCCACAGCCCTGCCGCTTCCTCCTCCCCTTCTATTCTTGGAGTGCTGCTTGCATTTCCCATGGGTGACTCGCTGTGTCCTGCCTTTTATTATGGGCTTTTTATGTTCCTTTTCTCTAGCCCCAGACCATTCACAGAATCAGTCTTATTTGTAGCAGAACCCGAGTGCCTCACCCCGGCCAAAGCATAACGAGTGCTCAGCGAGTGTTAGCAGAACTCCAAGGCGGAATTTCAATGAATCACACTGAATTATCCACGTCCACAAATGTTGTCTTATTCTACACAGGAGGTGATCATGTCTCTCACGGAACTTTTGTCTGAAATCATCTCTGGGATCCCAGGAAGAGGAGAGGAGGGAGGGCTCCACGAGGGAAGAGGAGGGAGGACTCCAGGTAGAGAAGAGGAGGGAGGACTCCAGGAGGGAAGAGGAGGGAGGACTCCAGGTAGAGAAGAGGAGGGAGGACTCCAGGAGGGAAGAGGAGGGAGGACTCCAGGTAGAGAAGAGGAGGGAGGACTCCAGGAGGGAAGAGGAGGGAGGACTCCAGGTAGAGAAGAGGAGGGAGGACTCCAGGAGGGAAGAGGAGGGAGGACTCCAGGTAGGGAAGAGGAGGGAGGACTCCAGGTAGAGAAGAGGAGGGAGGACTCCAGGAGGGAAGAGGAGGGAGGACTCCAGGTAGAGAAGAGGAGGGAGGGCTCCAGGTAGAGAAGAGGAGGGAGGACTCCAGGTAGAGAAGAGGAGGGAGGACTCCAGGAGGGAAGAGGAGGGAGGGCTCCAGGTAGAGAAGAGGAGGGAGGACTCCAGGAGGGAAGAGGAGGGAGGACTCCAGGTACAGAAGAGGAGGGAGGACTCCAGGAGGGAAGAGGAGGGAGGGCTCCAGGTAGAGAAGAGGAGGGAGGACTCCAGGTAGAGAAGAGGAGGGAGGACTCCAGGTAGAGAAGAGGAGGGAGGACTCCAGGTAGAGAAGAGGAGGGAGGACTCCAGGTAGAGAAGAGGAGGGAGGGCTCCAGGAGGGAAGAGGAGGGAGGACTCCAGGTAGAGAAGAGGAGGGAGGACTCCAGGTAGAGAAGAGGAGGGAGGACTCCAGGAGGGAAGAGGAGGGAGGACTCCAGGTAGAGAAGAGGAGGGAGGACTCCAGGTAGAGAAGAGGAGGGAGGACTCCAGGTAGAGAAGAGGAGGGAGGACTCTAGGAGGGAAGAGGAGGGAGGACTCCAGGTAGAGAAGAGGAGGGAGGACTCCAGGTAGAGAAGAGGAGGGAGGACTCCAGGAGGGGAAGAGGAGGGAGGACTCCAGGTAGAGAAGAGGAGGGAGGACTCCAGGTAGAGAAGAGGAGGGAGGACTCCAGGAGGGAAGAGGAGGGAGGACTCCAGGTAGGGAAGAGGAGGGAGGACTCCAGGTAGAGAAGAGGAGGGAGGACTCCAGGAGGAAAGAGGAGGGAGGACTCCAGGTAGAGAAGAGGAGGGAGGACTCCAGGTAGAGAAGAGGAGGGAGGACTCCAGGAGGGAAGAGGAGGGAGGACTCCAGGTAGAGAAGAGGAGGGAGGACTCCAGGAGGGAAGAGGAGGGAGGACTCCAGGAGGGGAAGAGGAGGGAGGGCTCCAGGAGGGAAGAGGAGGGAGGACTCCAGGTAGAGAAGAGGAGGGAGGACTCCAGGAGGGAAGAGGAGGGAGGACTCCAGGTAGAGAAGAGGAGGGAGGACTCCAGGAGGGGAAGAGGAGGGAGGGCTCCTGGCACTTGGTGCCCAGGGACTAAAAATCCCTCAGACAGACTAAGCAGCTGGAGCAGCCCCCGCTCAGCCAACCCCGTTACCACAGGACAGCCTTTGCAGAAACAGAGACCTGGCCAAGTGTAAGGAAGGCCAGTGGAGGTGGTGCTCAGGAGCAGCCCAGGACAGATGCCCAGGCCTGAAGTGGTGCCTGAGGGGGCCCTGCCCACCAAAGGCCTGCCGGAGCTGGCCCACTGCCTCCTGAGGGAGCTGACACAAACCACCACAGTCTAAAAGTCTGCATTTGATTTTGGTATTCGCTGCCCTGACAGAAAAGTTTATAGCAACAAATGTAGCAAGTAGGTTCTAATGAGCAGGGCTTTGCCAGCACTCACTGCAGCGATTTCTCCCTCCACTGTAGCTGTTTAGCTATTTCTCCTTCCAGCTAGCTATTCCTCAATCACACACCAGCAGGCATGGCTCCTAAGTGCCACATTCTTAGCATACAGGTTCCTGTGCCCGTGTCAGGGCCTCTGCCGTGTACAGTTCATGTGACCACATGCAAAATACCTGTGATTCTGCTGGGCAATAATCACCTATCTACCCATCCACCTGTCAATCCATCCATCCATCCATCCACCCACCCACCCTCCCATCTGCCTTCCTTCCATTCCTGGATTTTCCATCCACCCATATGGGTGTTTTAAGAACTAAAAGAGACAATGCATTTAAATTACTTGGTATAATGTGCTTAGAGCCACGTCTGCCCTGTAAATTGTGAAGTGACAGCTATTACGATGGTACCTGTGTGACAGGGCCAGCAGCCACAACCTTCTCCGAGGCAGGATCTATGATTAAGCTTCCCCATTTCCAACACTTCAGTGCTTCTCGATAGCGGAGCAAATTAAGCGCTCATTCTTCATCCTCTGGCCTGCCCTCTCCGGGATCACATTAGCTCAAAACCCTGGCTTCTCCCCTCAGCGTGGTCACGCCCCTTCCCCCATGTCCCAGCCCTGTCCTGTGTTCCACACGCTACCTAAAGGGCTGCATTGTTATTGGCATGCCTGTCGTGTCACGGCCTCCCTTAAGTGAACTTGATACAATTTTTGCCAGAATGATGAAAACTCATCTCTCCGTTCAGTAATGCTGGGCTGACACTTTAAACCCATATTAGATCCGTAATTTTTGAGGAAGAATGTGTATATTTTTGAAATTAATCTTTTATGGATTAGAGATTTGTTCTTCAGATTCAGGCAGTGTACAGGAGTCTACTGTGCAGTGTGTTTGTGTGTGCTGCTTTCTCATCCAGCCGCCTCTGAGCTGGCCTGCAGATCGACGTCTTGGTGCTGGCTTCCCCTTGGGCCCCTCTAGAGAGGTCTGCGGACATGGAGACAAGAAAGATGCACCTTCTCCCATTCTCGAGGAAGGCGCTGCCTGCCCTGCTGCTCTGCTGTTTGTCCTCTTCATTTAGCTTTATGTCTTGCGGGATGCACATGTGAAGTTAATTAGATCCCTGCCTTATATAACAACTTTATAGAGATCTAATTAATTTAATCTCTAAATCACCGAGTCCTGGGTGGGCAACGTCACTTGGCAAAGGTCATGGTGGGGCCAGCAGCGCCCGCCTCTTGCTGGTCATCCCTTCTCTGCCCCCCTGCTCCGGCAGTGGCCTGTACCTGGCGATGATAACTAGATGGGTCTCCAGGGGAATATTAATCTGTAGGAAGGTCCCGCACATGGCAAAGGCAAGTCGATTAAAGATGGATATTATTAATCTCGGGTGAAGGTGTAGAGGAAAAGCGTTCCTTGGGTCCCTGTCACAGGGAAGCCCTGGGATGGCAGAGCCTTTGTGTTTGGTGCTAATTGAGAATTCCTCCACAGAGCAGCCTCCGTTGCTATGGACACCGTCCCCAGAGGAGGCTCAGAAATTCCTCCACATGCCAGCCGCCTACTCCCAACACCGCAATCATCCAGCAATAAAAAATACATTGACAATGGCCTTTACAAGGACCAGATCTGAAAAATTAATCGTCCCGCGTTGCTTAGGATCAGGTCCTCCCTGCCTCGGCAGGCTCCACTCTGGCCCTTGTCCTCTGGTCTAGGCAGGGCTCCACTCTGGCCCTTGTCCTCTGGTCTAGGCAGCAAGACTGCTGGGAAGTTCTAAATCAGAGCACTGACCTCCTCCCCCTCCCCCTCCCCCTCCCCCTTCCCAGTGGCTGGGAGGAGGAGGAGGAGGAGGAGGAGGAGGAGGGATGGATGTCCTCTGAAGTGAGAGTTTGGCCATGGGCCAGCAGAGGAGAGGGTGCATGGAGTCCTAGGCTTGTAGGCTGAAATGAGCAATGTTGTGGGCGGGGGCCGGTGGGCGCCCAGGGCTGCCCGCAGAGGCCGAGCCCAGCTCAGCACCCAGGGCTCAGGCTCTTGAGGCCTGGCTCAGCCTTGCCCCTCCCTGTCCTCCTGAGGTGGGCAGACATGGATGCTGTGTCTGCTCAGCAGCAGAGGGAGACCTCACACTGGCGCTGACCCGTGGGCTCTGTCGCCTGGGGGGGCAAAAGTCAAAGAAGCCAGCCATGCCATGGACTGGGTAGGGCAGGTTTGTCCACAACTGTGCCACAGACTTGGTGGGGGAGGGAGGAGGGGCAGGGTTTGTCCACTGTGGCTGAGGCTGTCACATCCCTCAGATTTGGGGATCGCTTCTGATATGTCCTTTATAAGCCAGCCACCTTAGTGCTCTTGTGAAAATCACTTGAAAACAGTTCAGAGTTTTGACAGTAGCACAGCCCAGAAGTTATTAATGTGGTATAAACCTTGCTATTGCAGAAACGAATAGCTCTGGAGGTCTAGCTAAAGCAACGGAGGCCCTGAATTCAAACCCCAGTACTGCCAGAGAAAATGGAGGAAGGTGGGGGAGAGAGGGAGGAAGAGAGGGAGGTAGGAAGAGGGAAGGGGAAAGAGAGTGAGGGAGTGTGTGTGAGAGAGAGATCTTTCTAACAACCACATGGCAGGGAGAGGGAGAGGAATGGGGGAGGGAGGGGGAGAGGGAGACAGAGACAAAGAGCAGAGATCTTCTAACAACCATAAGACAAAGAGAAGGAGAAGGAGGAGAGGGAGAGGGAGAGAGGGAGAGAGAGAGAGGGGGGGGTGAGAGAGAGAGAGGAGGGAGAGGGGGGTGAGAGAGGGGGAGAGGGGAGAGGGAGAGGTCTTTCTCAAGGCAGCTGGGTCACAAAATCTCAGGCGCCAGAAGAAGATCACCAAGAAAAGAAAACCAGCTGGCTGTGCATTTCCCAGAGGTTTTGAGTCTCAACTAACAATTACCATTGTTTGTTGCTGTTATTGTTCTTGTTGGTTTTTTGAAGTTGCAAAAAACTTTGGTCTGAACAAAGTGCGATACAATCACAGTGCTGAAAACAGACTGGAAAGCGAGTGAGCCGGTGGCCTTCCAGTGGACAGGGGCCCTGCTGTGGCCTGGCCTGCCTCTGTCCTGGTGAGTGCCTGCCTCCTTTGAGCAGTCCTGGCCCGCAGGCTCAGGAGGCTCGGCTTTCCCCACTGCAGGTGCCAGGAGGGCATGAGGAGGGCGGAGGCCCAGGGCTGGGCCTGCCCTTGACCACAGAGGGACTCCCTCCACTTACAGCCTTCACTAGAGCAGCCCCCACTCTCCATCCCACTCCCAGGTCACCCAGCCCCATTATAAACACTTCAATTGCAGACATTAGTGTTATTATTCAGGATAATAGACTGGATCTTAGCTGTAGCCCTTTTTATTATGGAGAAGTGTGCTACTCATCTTCTCATCTTCAGTAATGTCATCTACTTCTATTTATTGATGATCTTATTGTGTATCTAAGACAAGAATGGCTCAATCTTCAGAAAATGTAATTCAGTAGAGAAATCCTGAGAAATTTCCCTGTGACTCAGGCTGAAGGACATAAGTACTTTGACCTGGAATGAGGGGCTCTGCAGCAGCTGCTGCTCTGGGTACTGAGACCACCAGAAGACTGTGGGGACACAGGTCAGGTCCCTTCTTGTCCCCAGGGGCCCTGGGGTGGACTTGGACTCCTGGTGACCTGGGACCCCAGAGCCTATCACGTTCATCCCTCACTTAGGCTGTCCTGTTTCCATGGAGGGGCGGGCGGGACCTCGAGCACAGTGATTTCTCTCCCTGCAGTTCAGCCTACATTCTCTTTGTGCTCAATATGCTCTTATTTTTGGATTTTTTTCTTATCACAAAGTGCTGCTTTTTTTTTAAAGCAAATGTGTCTTAGTTCAAGGTGGGATTGTAGCCATTACAGCATTGTCCTTTTAGTGTTTTCAGACTGGTTTAAATAAGAAGACATGATATTCCCATAAGAATTTGCTTTAAAACCTTCTTGTGCCTTTTCACCTTTGCTAAACAAATAGGGATGGGGACAGAAAAATGGCCAGAGGCTCCTGCAGATACCAAGCCCTGGAGAAACGCCCTTCTGAAGTGACCTGCACTCAGAATGGAACATGCATGAGTGCACTTGTGTGTATGCGTGCGTGTGCGTGTGCGTGTGCGTGTGTGTGTGTGTGTGTGTGTGTGTGTGTGTGTGTGCGTGCTGTTGTGCTCCCTTCTGAAGAGGAGGAATTTAATGAATTCCAATCAAGTCCACAAAATAAATACTGGAGTAAACAGACGGAGGGCAGGGTGGTTTGAGGTGGAGAGGGGCTCTGCTTCCACTTAGAGAAGTTCTGAACCCCTTCAGATTAGGATCCAGTGCTGGTGTGAGGCGGCCAGCACCCTGAGGAGAGGCCACCCGTGTCCCCTGGGGAGCGCATGAGGCCTGCAGCTTTGGAGCTATGCCAGGAGGGGATGGGCCAGCTGCAGCAAGTCTGGGGATTGAACCGGGAGAAAGACAGCATTATTAACAAGGCTGCCCCCTGAGCTGCCTTCTCTGAATCACGCCCTGAAGGGTGAAAGGAATTCATCTCTACCTCCAAGGTCTGTCATGGCTCTGGCTTCAGGGTGGCAGCAGCTGAGCTCAAGCATCAGGATGTGGAGACATTCTGAGCTCATTGCTTGGGCGGGCTCCTGTGGGCTCCTGAACCTCTCCATATGCTGCGGTCACTGGCATCCAGGGCTCACCTGTGGCCTTTGCACTCCCAGAACAGCCACTGTGTCCAGAGCCAATAGGGCCTGGGGGCCTGCGGATTTGTGGCCTGGCTCCATGCTGGCCTATGCTGTAGACACTCTCCGGGGTCAGCATGCAGAATCTATACAGCAGAGCACTTCCCTTTACCACAAGCTACATTCTATGAAGCGACACTTAGGCAGAGCCAGTGCACAGCTCAGGAAGTGAAGAGAAGGGAAAAGCAGAAGGTATAGCGCAGAAAATCAGGAAACTCAGCATAGGACGGATGACAATCACCAGGACCCACTGGGGACTCCAGACAGGCCCCAGGATTCCAGCAGAGAGAGCCCACAGGCATGTCTGTGGGCTGTGCCTGTGGGGTGAGACACCACTACACTGTCCACTGAGTGCGGCTGCACCGGGATCCGCAGAAAACTGCAAGGCTGAGCTGCCGCTACAGAGGAGGACATGGCTGGTGTGTAGAGGAGGACATGGCTGGTGTGTAGAGGAGGAGGACATGGCTGGTGTGTAGAGGAGGAGGACATGGCTGGTGTGTAGAGGAGGACATGGCTGGTGTGTAGAGGAGGACATGGCTGGTGTGTAGAGGAGGACATGGCTGGTGAGTAGAAGAGGAGGACATGGCTGGTGTGTAGAGGAGGAGGACACGGCTGGTGTGTAGAGGAGGACATGGCTGGTGTGTAGAGGAGGACATGGCTGGTGTGTAGAGGAGGACATGGCTGGTGTGTAGAGGAGGAGGACATGGCTGGTGTGTAGAGGAGGACATGGCTGGTGTGTAGAGGAGGAGGACATGGCTGGTGTGTAGAGGAGGAGGACATGGCTGGTGTGTAGAGGAGGACATGGCTGGTGTGTACAGGAGGACATGGCTGGTGTGTAGAGGAGGACATGGCTGGTGAGTAGAGGAGGACATGGCTGGTGTGTAGAGGAGGACATGGCTGGTGTGTAGAAGAGGAGGACATGGCTGGTGTGTAGAGGAGGAGGACACGGCTGGTGTGTAGAGGAGGACATGGCTGGTATGTAGAGGAGGAGGACATGGCTGGTGTGTAGAGGAGGACATGGCTGGTGTGTAGAGGAGGACATGGCTGGTGTGTAGAGGAGGACATGGCTGGTGTGTAGAGGAGGAGGACATGGCTGGTGTGTAGAGGAGGACATGGCTGGTGTGTAGAGGAGGAGGACATGGCTGGTGTGTAGAGGAGGAGGACATGGCTGGTGTGTAGAGGAGGACATGGCTGGTGTGTAGAGGAGGACATGGCTGGTGAGTAGAGGACGAGGACATGGCTGGTGTGTGGAGGAGGACATGACTGGTGTGTAGAGGAGGACATGGCTGGTGTGTAGAGGACGAGGACATGGCTGGTGTGTGGAGGAGGACATGACTGGTGTGTAGAGGAGGACATGGCTGGTGTGTAGAGGAGGACATGGCTGGTGTGTAGAAGAGGAGGACATGGCTGGTGTGTAGAGGAGGAGGACACGGCTGGTGTGTAGAGGAGGACATGGCTGGTATGTAGAGGAGGAGGACATGGCTGGTGTGTAGAGGAGGACATGGCTGGTGTGTAGAGGAGGAGGACATGGCTGGTGTGTAGAGGACGAGGACATGGCTGGTGTGTAGAGGAGGACATGGCTGGTGTGTAGAAGAGGAGGACATGGCTGGTGTGTAGAGGAGGAGGACACGGCTGGTGTGTAGAGGAGGACATGGCTGGTATGTAGAGGAGGAGGACATGGCTGGTGTGTAGAGGAGGACATGGCTGGTGTGTAGAGGAGGACATGGCTGGTGTGTAGAGGAGGACATGGCTGGTGTGTAGAGGAGGAGGACATGGCTGGTGTGTAGAGGAGGACATGGCTGGTGTGTAGAGGAGGAGGACATGGCTGGTGTGTAGAGGAGGAGGACATGGCTGGTGTGTAGAGGAGGACATGGCTGGTGTGTAGAGGAGGACATGGCTGGTGAGTAGAGGACGAGGACATGGCTGGTGTGTGGAGGAGGACATGACTGGTGTGTAGAGGAGGACATGGCTGGTGTGTAGAGGACGAGGACATGGCTGGTGTGTGGAGGAGGACATGACTGGTGTGTAGAGGAGGACATGGCTGGTGTGTAGAGGAGGAGGACATGGCTGGTGTGTAGAGGAGGACATGGCTGGTGTGTAGAGGAGGGCATGGCTGGTGTGTAGAGGACGAGGACATGGCTGGTGTGTGGAGGAGGACATGACTGGTGTGTAGAGGAGGACATGGCTGGTGTGTAGAGGAGGAGGACATGGCTGGTGTGTAGAGGACGAGGACATGGCTGGTGTGTAGAGGAGGACATGGCTGGTGTGTAGAGGAGGAGGACATGGCTGGTGTGTAGAGGAGGACATGGCTGGTGTGTGGAGGAGGACATGGCTGGTGTGTAGAGGAGGACATGGCTGGTGTGTAGAGGAGGACATGGCTGGTGTGTAGAGGAGGAGGACATGGCTGGTGTGTAGAGGAGGAGGACATGGCTGGTGTGTAGAGGAGGACATGGCTGGTGTGTAGAGGAGGACATGGCTGGTGTGTAGAGGAGGAGGACATGGCTGGTGTGTAGAGGAGGAGGACATGGCTGGTGTGTAGAGGAGGACATGGCTGGTGTGTAGAGGAGGAGGACATGGCTGGTGTGTAGAGGAGGACATGGCTGGTGTGTAGAGGAGGAGGACATGGCTGGTGTGTAGAGGAGGACATGGCTGGTGTGTAGAGGAGGACATGGCTGGTGTGTAGAGGAGGAGGACATGGCTGGTGTGTGGAGGAGGACATGGCTGGTGTGTAGAGGAGGACATGGCTGGTGTGTAGAGGAGGACATGGCTGGTGTGTAGAGGAGGAGGACATGGCTGGTGTGTGGAGGAGGACATGGCTGGTGTGTAGAGGAGGACATGGCTGGTGTGTAGAGGAGGAGGACATGGCTGGTGTGTAGAGGACAAGGACATGGCTGGTGTGTGGAGGAGGACATGACTGGTGTGTAGAGGAGGAGGACATGGCTGGTGTGTAGAGGAGGACATGGCTGGTGTGTAGAGGAGGAGGACATGGCTGGTGTGTAGAGGAGGACATGGCTGGTGTGTAGAGGAGGACATGGCTGGTGTGTAGAGGAGGACATGGCTGGTGTGTAGAGGAGAAGGACATGGCTGGTGTGTAGAGGAGGACATGGCTGGTGAGTAGAGGACGAGGACATGGCTGGTGTGTGGAGGAGGACATGACTGGTGTGTAGAGGAGGACATGGCTGGTGTGTAGAGGAGGAGGACATGGCTGGTGTGTAGAGGAGGACATGGCTGGTGTGTAGAGGAGGGCATGGCTGGTGTGTAGAGGACGAGGACATGGCTGGTGTGTGGAGGAGGACATGACTGGTGTGTAGAGGAGGACATGGCTGGTGTGTAGAGGAGGAGGACATGGCTGGTGTGTAGAGGACGAGGACATGGCTGGTGTGTAGAGGAGGACATGGCTGGTGTGTAGAGGAGGAGGACATGGCTGGTGTGTAGAGGAGGACATGGCTGGTGTGTGGAGGAGGACATGGCTGGTGTGTAGAGGAGGACATGGCTGGTGTGTAGAGGAGGACATGGCTGGTGTGTAGAGGAGGAGGACATGGCTGGTGTGTAGAGGAGGAGGACATGGCTGGTGTGTAGAGGAGGACATGGCTGGTGTGTAGAGGAGGACATGGCTGGTGTGTAGAGGAGGAGGACATGGCTGGTGTGTAGAGGAGGAGGACATGGCTGGTGTGTAGAGGAGGACATGGCTGGTGTGTAGAGGAGGAGGACATGGCTGGTGTGTAGAGGAGGACATGGCTGGTGTGTAGAGGAGGAGGACATGGCTGGTGTGTAGAGGAGGACATGGCTGGTGTGTAGAGGAGGACATGGCTGGTGTGTAGAGGAGGAGGACATGGCTGGTGTGTGGAGGAGGACATGGCTGGTGTGTAGAGGAGGACATGGCTGGTGTGTAGAGGAGGACATGGCTGGTGTGTAGAGGAGGAGGACATGGCTGGTGTGTGGAGGAGGACATGGCTGGTGTGTAGAGGAGGACATGGCTGGTGTGTAGAGGAGGAGGACATGGCTGGTGTGTAGAGGACAAGGACATGGCTGGTGTGTGGAGGAGGACATGACTGGTGTGTAGAGGAGGAGGACATGGCTGGTGTGTAGAGGAGGACATGGCTGGTGTGTAGAGGAGGAGGACATGGCTGGTGTGTAGAGGAGGACATGGCTGGTGTGTAGAGGAGGACATGGCTGGTGTGTAGAGGAGGACATGGCTGGTGTGTAGAGGAGAAGGACATGGCTGGTGTGTAGAGGAGGACATGGCTGGTGTGTAGAGGAGGAGGACATGGCTGGTGTGTAGAGGAGGACATGGCTGGTGTGTAGAGGAGAAGGACATGGCTGGTGTGTAGAGGAGGACATGGCTGGTGTGTAGAGGACGAGGACATGGCTGGTGTGTAGAGGAGGATATGGCTGTTGTGTAGAGGACGAGGACATGGCTGGTGTGTAGAGGAGGACATGGCTGGTGTGTAGAGGAGAAGGACATGGCTGGTGTGTAGAGGAGGACATGGCTGGTGTGTAGAGGAGGACATGGCTGGTGTGTAGAGGAGGAGGACATGGTTGGTGTGTAGAGGAGGACATGGCTGGTGTGTAGAGGAGGAGGACATGGCTGGTGTGTAGAGGAGGAGGACATGGCTGGTGTGTAGAGGAGGACATGGCTGGTGTGTAGAGGAGGACATGGCTGGTGTGTAGAGGAGGACATGGCTGGTGTGTAGAGGAGGACATGGCTGGTGTGTGGAGGAGGAGGACATGGCTGGTGTGTGGAGGAGGACATGGCTGGTGTGTAGAGGAGGACATGGCTGGTGTGTAGAGGAGGACATGGCTGGTGTGTAGAGGAGGAGGACATGGTTGGTGTGTAGAGGAGGACATGGCTGGTGTGTAGAGGAGGACATGGCTGGTGTGTAGAGGAGGAGGACATGGCTGGTGTGTAGAGGAGGACATGGCTGGTGTGTGGAGGAGGACATGGCTGGTGTGTAGAGGAGGACATGGCTGGTGTGTAGAGGAGGAGGACATGGCTGGTGTGTAGAGGAGGACATGGCTGGTGTGTAGAGGAGGACATGGCTGGTGTGTAGAGGAGGACATGGCTGGTGTGTAGAGGAGGACATGGCTGGTGTGTAGAGGAGGACATGGCTGGTGTGTAGAGGAGGACATGGCTGGTGTGTAGAGGAGGAGGACATGGCTGGTGTGTAGAGGAGGACATGGCTGGTGTGTAGAGGAGGAGGACATGGCTGGTGTGTAGAGGAGGACATGGCTGGTGTGTAGAGGAGGACATGGCTGGTGTGTAGAGGAGGACATGGCTGGTGTGTAGAGGAGGACATGGCTGGTGTGTAGAGGAGGAGGACATGGCTGGTGTGTAGAGGAAGACATGGCTGGTGTGTAGAGGACGAGGACATGGCTGGTGTGTAGAGGAGGATATGGCTGTTGTGTAGAGGACGAGGACATGGCTGGTGTGTAGAGGAGGACATGGCTGGTGTGTAGAGGAGAAGGACATGGCTGGTGTGTAGAGGAGGACATGGCTGGTGTGTAGAGGAGGAGGACATGGCTGGTGTGTAGAGGAGGACATGGCTGGTGTGTAGAGGAGGAGGACATGGCTGGTGTGTAGAGGAGGAGGACATGGCTGGTGTGTAGAGGAGGAGGACATGGCTGGTGTGTAGAGGAGGACATGGCTGGTGTGTAGAGGAGGAGGACATGGCTGGTGTGTAGAGGAGGAGGACATGGCAGGTGTGTAGAGGAGGAGGACATGGCTGGTGTGTAGAGGAGGACATGGCTCTTGTGTGGAGGAGGACATGGCTGGTGTGTAGAGGAGGACATGGCTGGTGTGTAGAGGAGGACATGGCTGGTGTGTAGAGGAGGAGGACATGGCTGGTGTGTAGAGGAAGACATGGCTGGTGTGTAGAGGACGAGGACATGGCTGGTGTGTAGAGGAGGACATGGCTGGTGTGTAGAGGAGGACATGGCTGGTGTGTAGAGGAGAAGGACATGGCTGGTGTGTAGAGGAGGATATGGCTGTTGTGTAGAGGACGAGGACATGGCTGGTGTGTAGAGGAGGACATGGCTGGTGTGTAGAGGAGGACATGGCTGGTGTGTAGAGGAGAAGGACATGGCTGGTGTGTGGAGGAGGAGGACATGGCTGGTGTGTAGAGGAGGAGGACATGGTTGGTGTGTAGAGGAGGACATGGCTGGTGTGTAGAGGAGGACATGGCTGGTGTGTAGAGGAGGAGGACATGGCTGGTGTGTAGAGGAGGAGGACATGGCTGGTGTGTAGAGGAGGACATGGCTGGTGTGTGGAGGAGGACATGACTGGTGTGTAGAGGAGGAGGACATGGCTGGTGTGTAGAGGAGGACATGGCTGGTGTGTAGAGGAGGAGGACATGGCTGGTGTGTAGAGGAGGACATGGCTGGTGTGTAGAGGAGGACATGGCTGGTGTGTAGAGGAGGACATGGCTGGTGTGTAGAGGAGAAGGACATGGCTGGTGTGTAGAGGAGGACATGGCTGGTGTGTAGAGGAGGAGGACATGGCTGGTGTGTAGAGGAGGACATGGCTGGTGTGTAGAGGAGAAGGACATGGCTGGTGTGTAGAGGAAGACATGGCTGGTGTGTAGAGGACGAGGACATGGCTGGTGTGTAGAGGAGGATATGGCTGTTGTGTAGAGGACGAGGACATGGCTGGTGTGTAGAGGAGGACATGGCTGGTGTGTAGAGGAGAAGGACATGGCTGGTGTGTAGAGGAGGACATGGCTGGTGTGTAGAGGAGGACATGGCTGGTGTGTAGAGGAGGAGGACATGGTTGGTGTGTAGAGGAGGACATGGCTGGTGTGTAGAGGAGGAGGACATGGCTGGTGTGTAGAGGAGGAGGACATGGCTGGTGTGTAGAGGAGGACATGGCTGGTGTGTAGAGGAGGACATGGCTGGTGTGTAGAGGAGGAGGACATGGCTGGTGTGTGGAGGAGGACATGGCTGGTGTGTAGAGGAGGACATGGCTGGTGTGTAGAGGAGGACATGGCTGGTGTGTAGAGGAGGAGGACATGGTTGGTGTGTAGAGGAGGACATGGCTGGTGTGTAGAGGAGGACATGGCTGGTGTGTAGAGGAGGAGGACATGGCTGGTGTGTAGAGGAGGAGGACATGGCTGGTGTGTAGAGGAGGACATGGCTGGTGTGTGGAGGAGGACATGGCTGGTGTGTAGAGGAGGACATGGCTGGTGTGTAGAGGAGGAGGACATGGCTGGTGTGTAGAGGACAAGGACATGGCTGGTGTGTGGAGGAGGACATGACTGGTGTGTAGAGGAGGAGGACATGGCTGGTGTGTAGAGGAGGACATGGCTGGTGTGTAGAGGAGGAGGACATGGCTGGTGTGTAGAGGAGGACATGGCTGGTGTGTAGAGGAGGACATGGCTGGTGTGTAGAGGAGGACATGGCTGGTGTGTAGAGGAGGACATGGCTGGTGTGTAGAGGAGGAGGACATGGCTGGTGTGTAGAGGAAGACATGGCTGGTGTGTAGAGGACGAGGACATGGCTGGTGTGTAGAGGAGGATATGGCTGTTGTGTAGAGGACGAGGACATGGCTGGTGTGTAGAGGAGGACATGGCTGGTGTGTAGAGGAGATGGACATGGCTGGTGTGTAGAGGAGGACATGGCTGGTGTGTAGAGGAGGACATGGCTGGTGTGTAGAGGAGGAGGACATGGCTGGTGTGTAGAGGAGGACATGGCTGGTGTGTAGAGGAGGAGGACATGGCTGGTGTGTAGAGGAGGACATGGCTGGTGTGTAGAGGAGAAGGACATGGCTGGTGTGTAGAGGAGGACATGGCTGGTGTGTAGAGGAGGACATGGTTGGTGTGTAGAGGAGGACATGGCTGGTGTGTAGAGGAGGACATGGCTGGTGTGTAGAGGAGGAGGACATGGCTGGTGTGTAGAGGAGGAGGACATGGCTGGTGTGTAGAGGAGGACATGGCTGGTGTGTGGAGGAGGACATGGCTGGTGTGTAGAGGAGGACATGGCTGGTGTGTAGAGGAGGACATGGCTGGTGTGTAGAGGAGGAGGACATGGCTGGTGTGTAGAGGAGGACATGGCTGGTGTGTAGAGGAGGACATGGCTGGTGTGTAGAGGAGGACATGGCTGGTGTGTAGAGGAGGACATGGCTGTTGTGTAGAGGACGAGGACATGGCTGGTGTGTAGAGGAGGACATGGCTGGTGTGTAGAGGAGGACATGGCTGGTGTGTAGAGGAGAAGGACATGGCTGGTGTGTGGAGGAGGAGGACATGGCTGGTGTGTAGAGGAGGACATGGCTGGTGTGTAGAGGAGGACATGGCTGGTGTGTAGAGGAGGAGGACATGGCTGGTGTGTAGAGGAGGAGGACATGGTTGGTGTGTAGAGGAGGACATGGCTGGTGTGTAGAGGAGGACATGGCTGGTGTGTAGAGGAGGAGGACATGGTTGGTGTGTAGAGGAGGACATGGCTGGTGTGTAGAGGAGGAGGACATGGCTGGTGTGTAGAGGAAGACATGGCTGGTGTGTAGAGGACGAGGACATGGCTGGTGTGTAGAGGAGGACATGGCTGGTGTGTAGAGGAGGACATGGCTGTTGTGTAGAGGACGAGGACATGGCTGGTGTGTAGAGGAGGACATGGCTGGTGTGTAGAGGAGGACATGGCTGGTGTGTAGAGGAGAAGGACATGGCTGGTGTGTGGAGGAGGAGGACATGGCTGGTGTGTAGAGGAGGACATGGCTGGTGTGTAGAGGAGGACATGGCTGGTGTGTAGAGGAGGAGGACATGGCTGGTGTGTAGAGGAGGAGGACATGGTTGGTGTGTAGAGGAGGACATGGCTGGTGTGTAGAGGAGGACATGGCTGGTGTGTAGAGGAGGAGGACATGGTTGGTGTGTAGAGGAGGAGGACATGGCTGGTGTGTAGAGGAGGACATGGCTGGTGTGTAGAGGAGGAGGACATGGCTGGTGTGTAGAGGAGGACATGGCTGGTGTGTAGAGGAGGACATGGCTGGTGTGTAGAGGAGGAGGACATGGCTGGTGTGTAGAGGAGGAGGACATGGCTGGTGTGTAGAGGAGGACATGGCTGGTGTGTAGAGGAGGACATGGCTGGTGTATAGAGGAGGACATGGCTGGTGTGTAGAGGAGGACACGGCTGTTGTGTAGAGGAGGACATGGCTGGTGTGTAGAGGAGGACATGGCTGGTGTGTAGAGGAGGAGGACATGGCTGGTGTGTAGAGGAGGACATGGCTGGTGTGTTCAGGAACAGGACATGGCTGGTGCACAGAGAAGAGAACTTCTCTGAGGAGGCTTCATAGCAGTGAGAGAACCATGGGGACGGGGAGGCAGGAGCCAGGGCCAGCACAGCAGGGACTGAGTGGGTGCCTGGTGACAAGGACATAGCCTGCACATGGTGGCTGCCTTGGTGTGGCTTTGACGCTGCAGAGCCCGTGCTTTGGCCATAGCGCCAGGTTTTAAATCTGCCCTGAGTTGGGAATGGCTGTGAAGCCTGGAACTTCTTCCTGTCTCAGTGACACACAGGAGGTGTGCAAACCCAACTCTGAGCCTGACGACAAGGCTGGTTCTGAGCAGGGGCGGTGCACGCAGGCTGCTCTCCTGACACGGGGGCTCATGCAGGCCGAGTCCGCAGAGCTCAGTAGGGCTGGGCACAGGAGACGAGGCCTCCTTACTCAAGGCCTCATGTTAGGAAGAGCTTGTCTGCAGTGGCCGTCTACGCACATCAGCTCCGGGCGTCCTGCCGTCCCGGCCTGAGCCCGGCCCTGGCCTCCTGGCCTCCTGTGCAGCATGCTCGGGACCCACCGTCCGGCTCTTGCAGAGTGGGCTGCATCTGCTTTTGTGAGAGGATCCTGGGAGGGGCTCCAGAGCCTTCGTGGTTGGGCTGGGTCTTGTCAGATCCTCAGCCGGTCCAGTGATGGGCCTGTGCATAGGCTTCCCTCTGAGCACCCCGAGCTCTGCAGAACGAGCCCCCACGCCAGACCCGCCTCTCTCCACTGACCTGCTTGGTGGGCTGCTTCAGTGGGACCATCCCCTACTCTGTGGGTACCCAGAGGCTCGGTGCCTTTGAATTCTCCTTTTTTCTAGCTGAGAGCCAAGCCGGTGAGTTCTGTCAAGTGAACTCAAGGAAGCAGCACGGCCAAGAGCGACAGCCTAGCACCCAGAGCGCCCTGCAGCCACCCGACAGAGAGAGGACCAGCAGAGGCGCTGGTCTTCCTACTATGTCTTGACTGGGCGTCATTTTACCTGGGTACACCCCAAAATGCTATGGCATCTGATTTTGTGCTCTTTGCAACATGTTTTTCCTTACAAATATTAAATAGCACTCAAGAAGCCGAGGTAGACCCTCCCCTCACCATGAGAGGGGACAAAAGGCTGCCAGGGGGTTGGGCCGCGGTGCCCAGTGCTCTAACCCCGGCAGGTGGGTAGTCCTTCCTCTGTTCTGCCAAGAGTGGGATTGCTCTCGTCAACTCACGGCTGTCGTGATTCATTGGTCGCTGTTGTGATTTCCATTCCCTGCTTCTTGGTGACAATCACCATAGCACAGAGAAGTGCACAGTCTGTGTGAAGGCGTAATGACGAAGCTTCAGCCTTGCTAGATGCAAGGGTGTGTCAGGTATGGTGTACCTGTCCACCTGTCCTCTCCGTGTGTGTCTCAGGTATGGTGTACCTGTCCACCTGTCCTCTCAGTGTGTGTGTTATGTATGGTGTACCTGTCCACTTGTCCTCTCAGTGTGTGTGTCAGGTATGGTGTACCTGTTCACTTGTCCTCTCTGTGTGTCAGGTATGGTGTACCTGTCCACCTGTCCTCTCAGTGTGTGTGTCAGGTATGGTGTACCTGTCCACCTGTCCTCTCAGTGTGTGTGTCAGGTATGGTGTACCTGTCCACCTGTCCTCTCCGTGTGTGTCTCAGGTATGGTGTACCTGTCCACCTGTCCTCTCAGTGTGTGTGTCATGTATGGTGTACCTTTCCACCTGTCCTCTCAGTGTGTGTGTCAGGTATGGTGTACCTGTCAACCTGTCCTCTTTGTGTGTCAGGCACAGCATACCTGTCCACCTGTCCTCTCAGTGTGTGTGTCATGTATGGTGTACCTTTCCACCTGTCCTCTCAGTGTGTGTGTCAGGTATGGTGTACCTGTCCTCTTGTCCTCTCTGTGTGTCAGGTATGGTGTACCTGTCCACCTGTCCTCTCAGTGTGTGTGTCAGGTATGGTGTACCTGTTCACTTGTCCTCTTTGTGTGTCAGGTATGTTGTACCTGTCCACCTGTCCTCTCCGTATGTGTGTCAGGTATGGTGTACCTGTCCACCTGTCCTCTCAGTGTGTGTGTCAGGTATGGTGTACCTGTCCTCTTGTCCTCTCTGTGTGTCAGGTATGGTGTACCTGTCCACCTGTCCTCTCCGTATGTGTGTCAGGTATGGTGTACCTGTCCACCTGTCCTCTCAGTGTGTGTGTCATGTATGGTGTACCTGTCCTCTTGTCCTCTCTGTGTGTCAGGCACAACGTACCTGTCCACTTGTTTTCTCAGTGTTACTGCAGGAAAAAGAAGTAGAGTCCAGTCCAGTGCCCTTCCCACAGAGGAGTCCCATGCTAGCTTTGAGCCCTGTCCTCTGGCAGCTGGTCCAATCCCGACACCGAGTCCGTGGCTGCCCCAGTGAGCCATGAAGCCTAGGGACCCATAGTGAGAGAGGGGCCTGAAAGAAGAGGGCTGAGGGGGAGGCTGAGCCAAGTCCGGGAGGAAGGCCAGGATATCACAATGTGAGCTGCTCACACTGGGCTTTCAGACTTGAAGGACAAAACACCAAGGGCAGTGGGCATAGCCTTTCCTTTCCTTTCCGAAAAAAATTAGAAAAGAAATAAGTGAAGTCATGGTCCACTAGATATAATTTCTCCTAGGACTTGGGATTTGATAAAAGGTAGGAGTAGAAAAGGGCACCCAAATTTTAAGGACCGTCTAGTACAGATATGTGGATTTCAGCGAAAGTTTCAAATTAATAATTTAATAGATGGTGACCTGATATAAAGGAAGAATTGGCTTTTAAGTAGGGTTTTTCTCTCTGTCTCCCTGTCTTTCTGTCTCTTTCTTATAGACAGGCAGTCAGAAAAAACCCAGCAGTGTGGAAATACAATTTCAGGGAGGAATTCACAACATACTGAGAATGTACATTTATAGAGTCACGAAAACATGCTCCAGTAGCTCCTGTTGCAAAAGGAGAAGGAAAAGGAAGAAAGGGGAAGAAGGAAGATAGGGGGAAGGACCACGAGGGATGGGAAAAGGGAGAGGAGTTAAGGGGAGGAGGAGAAGGCAAGGATAAGAATGTGAGAGTCATGAAGGAGGAAGAGAAAGGGGAGGGGAGGGGAGAGGAAGGAAGAAGAGGGGAGAGGGAGGAAAGGGAGGGAGAGAGGAGGGGAGAGAAAGGGGAGGGGAGGGGAGAGGAGGGGAGGAGAGGGAGCTAGCTCCCCCCTTCTCTTCCCCCCATTCCTTCCTTCCTAGCTCCCAGTCAGCCCTTGGCAGCCGTCCCCCAGGCTGCCGGCCCACCCTGTCTCTCTTGCCCTGGTGCCTGGAGGCCGGCTCTGCTCTTAACCAGAGGCTGTCATGGGCAGGCCGAGGGGAGTGCTGAGTGCTGGAGAGGGCGGCTCTCCTGGCGCGCTCCTGGTGGGGGGCAGTGGGTGTGCGGAGAGAGATCTGCACGGCGCCTCCTGCCACCGGCCACCACTCAGGGACATCTCTGGGCCACGTCCTTGTCATTGTCACCATCCAGGTCTCACCTGGCAGCTCAGAAGCATCTCACACTCTGCAGGGGAGTGAGGGCGTGAGAGGGGCAGGAGGAAGGCCAGGGAATGGGGTGGCGGGGGTTCCCAGCGTCTGGGGCCAGCATCTCCAGGGAGGTAGAGATGGGGAGAGGATTTCTCCGTGAATTTCAAGGACTTGGAGAAACAAGACCTGCTAAGGGTGAAGGCAACGGGAGATGCGTTTCTAACGACAGAAGAGCGGACACGCTGTTCTTCCTGGGAGAAGGCAAGGGGAAAGCTGTCAAACACCCCAGCTCACTACCAAGAAGGCGCGGCCGAGCCCACAGAGAGCTGGGTAGAAGCTCCCCTTTCCACACTGCTGCACCACGTGCCTCCAGCCTTCAGAAGACAAGGGGACTAAGCTGAAAGCCAGTGAGCAGACCACAGCAGCCACGGGAGCCCACGTGCCCTCCTCCGTGAGCCCCTCCGTGCCTTGCCTCCATGTGTCTGGCCAAGGGCCGTAGTTTATCCACCTTGGCGTCTCTTGTGAGAAATGCCAGGGCAGACAACGCCTAGTCAGAGCAAATGTAACAAAAAAAAGTCAGCACGATGGAAGCTGGAATTTCCCTGGGAAACCAGTCCCTGCTGGCCCGTGGACGGAGGGCGACGGAGAAGCTTCCTAAACATCACGCCTGCTCTCAGCCGGCTCGGCCATGGAGTTGCCTTACTCACACAGTGAGCAGCCAGGCTCTGCTCTGCTCTGCCCTGACGCCTGCACATGCAGACAGCCCAGAGGGGACGTTCTTGTCTGTCTTTGCAGGGTCCCCGCTTTGTGTTCAAGAGCAAGAGCCAGTGTCAGGCTCCCGGCCACTCACCCTGTGCACGCTGTGTTGCTCCATCTGGCTGAGACTCCTAATGCTCAGAGCTCCGCTCTTCCTCTCCCAAAGCCAAAATCCTGCACCAAGCTGGGACCCCATCTTCAGAGCCATGATTCCAAATTAGGCAGGACTACTCATTTCCTTATATAGGAGTCCAAGAAACAGCTCAAAGAGTTTGGAAAAATAAGCATTGCTTGAATTTGCTTTCAATATTTGCTGGGCAAAGCAAAATGTTACATATTTTAAGAGTTTCAACCTTTCCTTGGCCATTTATTCCAAACTGAAAACCCAGAACAGATTCATTCACCTTTGCTGCTTTGTTCTGCGAAACTAAAGGAAGGACGCAGGCTTTCGGGAGGCCTGCAGCCACGCAGCTGCTGGGGCGAGGCTGGAGTTCCGTCCCCACGCACTCGCTGGCTGCACGAATGGCTGAGCAAGGCCGCCAGCAGGGGGACATCACCTGGCCAGAGGCTTTCCCAGGAAAGGCGTGCACCTCTGCAGACTGCGGCCTCCTCTAGGGCCTGCCCTGCACGACACTGGGGCACCAGAGCCCGCGAGAGACTGGTTCAAACGGCTACGAGCCAGTCTGAGGACCTGTGGTGATGATCTCTGGCTGAGGGTCGGGGTAGTCAGATTGCACACTGCCCAGAACCCAGCCTGGGCGACAGAGGTGGTGACAAGGGCTGTCAATGCCACCAGACTGCCTGTCCACCACTGCGATGACCAGAGCCATAATGCCTGTCCACCACTGTGATGACCAGAGCCAGGATGCCTATCCACCACTGTGATGACCAGAGCCAGGCTGCCTGTCCACCTCTATGATGACCACAGCCATGAAGCCTGTCCACCACTGTGATGACCACAGCCAGGCTGCCTGTCCACCTCTACAATGACCACAGCCAGGCTCCTGTCCACCTCTACAATGACCACAGCCAGGCTCCTGTCCACCACTGTGATGACCACAGCCATGATGCCTGTCCATCTCTATGATGACCACAGCCATGATGCCTGTCCACCTCTACAATGACCACAGCCATGATGCCTGTCCAACTCTCTGATGACCACAGCCATGATGCCTGTCCAACTCTCTGATGACCACAGCCATGATGCCTGTCCACCACTGCGAAGACCAGAGCCAGGCTGCCTGTCCACCTCTATGATGACCACAGCCAGGATGCCTGTCCAACTCTCAGATGACCACAGCCATGATGCCTGTCCACCACTACAATGACCACAGCCATGATGCCTGTACACCTCTATGATGACCACAGCCATGATGCCATCCACCTCTACAATGACCACAGCCAGGATGCCTGTCCACCTCTATGATGACCACAGCCAGGATGCCTGTCCACCACTGTGATGACCACAGCCATGATGCCTGTCCAACTCTATGATAACCACAGCCAGGATGCCTGTCCACCTCTATGATGACCTCAGCCATGATGCCTGTCCACCACTGTGATGACCACAGCCATGATGCCTGTCCAACTCTATGATAACCACAGCCAGGATGCCTGTCCACCTCTATGATGACCTCAGCCATGATGCCTGTCCACCACTGTGATGACCACAGCCAGGCTCCTGTCCACCACTGTGATGACCACAGCCAGGACGCCTGTCCACCTCTACGATGACCACAGCCATGATGCCTGTCCACCTCTATGATGACCACAGCCAGGCTGCCTGTCCACCACTTTGATGACCACAGCCAGGATGCCTGTCCACCTCTACAATGACCACAGCCATGATTCCTGTCCACCTCTACAAGGACCACAGCCATGATGCCTGTCCACCTCTACAATGACCACTGCCAGGCTCCTGTCCACCTCTACAATGACCACAGCCAGGCTCCTGTCCACCTCTACGATGACCACAGCCATGATGCCTGTCCACCTCTACAATGACCACAGCCAGGATGCCTGTCCACCTCTACGATGACCACAGCCAGGTTGCCTGTCCACGTCTACGATGACCACAGCCATGATGCCTGTCCACCTCTACGATGACCACAGCTATGATGCCTGTCCACCTCTACAATGACCACAGCCATGATGCCTGTCCAACTCTACGATGATCACAACCATGATACCTGTCCACCACTGTGATGAGCACAGCCAGGCTCCTGTCCACCACTGTGATGACCACAGCCATGATGCCTATCCACCTCTATGATGACCAGAGCCAGGCTGCCTGTCCACCTCTATGATGACCACAGCCATGATGCCTGTGCACCTCTATGATGACCATAGCGAGGATGCCTGTCCACCTCTACAATGACCACAGCCAGGCTGCCTGTCCACCTCTATGATGACCACAGCCATGATGCCTGTCCACCTCTACAATGACCACAGCCAGGCTGCCTGTCCACCTCTATGATGACCACAGCCAGGATGCCTGTCCACCTCTACAATGACCACAGCCAGGCTGCCTGTCCACCTCTATGAATACCACAGCCATGATGCCTGTCCACCTCTATGATGACCACAGCCATGAAGCCTGTCCACCTCTATGATGACCACAGTCATGATGCCTGTCCACATCTATGATGACCACAGCCATGAAGCCTGTCCACCTCTATGATGACCACAGTCATGATGCCTGTCCACATCTATGATGACCACAGCCAGGCTGCCTGTCCACCACTGTGATGACCACAACCAGGATGCCTGTCCACCTCTACAATGACCACAGCCATGATTCCTGTCCACCACTGTGATAACCACAGCCATGATGCCTGTCCACCACTGTGATGACCACAGCCAGGATGCCTGTCCACCTTTACAATGACCACAGCCAGGCTCCTGTCCACCTCTGTAATGACACAGCCAGGCTCCTGTCCACCACTGTGATGACCACAGTCATGAAGCCTGTCCACCTCTATGATGACCACGGCCAGGTTGCCTGTCCACCACTCTGATGACCACAGCCAGGCTGCCTGTCCAGCACTGTGATGACCACAGTCATGAAGCCTGTCCACCTCTATGATGACCACGGCCAGGTTGCCTGTCCACCACTCTGATGACCACAGCTGGGCTGCTGTAGCCCGGTCAGTGGTGTCCAGGTCAGCACGGTCTCCTGCCGGCCTTCGTGGACAGCCACCTCACCGGTACCTTTGGAGCTGCTGTGGGTGAAGCCTGGGCGTGGCTGGGTGTGGAGGGAACGCAGTGAGGTTCGGCCTGGTCTCGGCAGCCCCCGCTGGGTGAGACTCAGTGGGCCCCAGGCTGTGGGGTTTCCCCTGAATCAGAGAAGACAGAAGAGGCCGGTCCACAGCAGGCCACTGAGAGCCTTGTCTGACCAGACCGCAGCAGAGCCGGTCCCGGCAGGCTCTGCCCAGTGACGCCGGCCAGTCCCACTGGTGCCATGGCAGAATGCTCCTGAGTAGGATGGGAAGGAGCAGCGAGGGGCCCCCAACACCAACTCCGCCTGCAGCATAGACGAAGGTCTGGGTGGCCCGGTGCCGCCTCCCTGCCAGCTGCAGCGGCAACGATGCTACGACACTTCACAAAGCAGGGCCTGACCACCTCACCACTCCTCTCATCAACACGAGCAGACGAGGAGTGGGGTCCCCCCCAGTGCCCGCCAGCCAGCGCCCGCCCGCAGGAAGGTGGCCTTTCGATCTTCAGCGTCCAGCGCCAGGGCTCAGGAGAGGCGACTCGGGCTTTGACTTCCACACAGGTGGTTTAGTTTAGAGCCCTTTGTTTCTCTGACCAGAAAAGTCATTCCCAGGCTGTTGTTTGGAAAGTGTATTCTGTTTCCCATCCTTCTTCAGGTGAGAGATGAGACACATGGAGGGAGAGATAGATGGAGGAAGGAGTGCAGGTGTAGAGAGATGTTAGAGGGAGGGGAGAGCGACCTCGATGCCCCCCCCCCCCCCACCGCAGTAAGCACACTTTCTAATTCTATCTGCATTGCCTGTTGGTGTCCAGTGAGCATTCCTGGGAGAGAAGCCGTGCGTTCCTTGTTCCACCACAGAGCCATTCCTGAACTGCAGGGAGGCCCAAAGGCGGAGTCAAGGATGGACGACTTGGGGCGGGAGTGATGAGGAAAGAAGAGCCAGCCCCAGGGCCGGGAGTTTGGCCTAGTAGTTAAAGTGCTTGCCTAGCATGCACGAAGACCCGGGTTCGATTCCTCGGTACCACATATACAGAAAAAGCCGGAAGTGGTGCTGAGGCTCAAGTGGTAGAGCTCTGGCCTTGAGAAAGTCCAAGGACAGTGCTCAGGCCCTGAGCTCAAGCCCAGGACTGGCAAAAAAAAAAAAAAAAAAAGAAGAGCCAGCCCCGCCCTCTCAGCCCCACCATCCCCATAAAAGTGCAAGGAGGAGAACGGATTCTGACGAAGCCAGACTGCGGCTGGAACTTCTCCGAATTCATTGTTGAGTTTCTGGTCCATTCTTCTTCCGTAGCATGCCTGCATTTTATAGTCACGTATTTGTCTTTTCTATTTTGCAGGCATTGGTCTTCTAAAACAACCTACACAGAGTGTTGCTTTGACCTTCAGGAGTCAGAGTCATAATCACTGCGTGAGATACGACGGGCACTCCAGTTTCAGGGTGAACTATCTGACCCCAGAGTGGAGAAAGACAAAGAACTTGCTGGGCCACTTGCGGTGTCAGCCCAAAGTCTCCCGGCTGGGAAGGGAGGCCCCAACCCGCAACAGGACAGGGGAGGCCCGGGGGCGGCCTCTCCCCCCAACACACACCAGAAGGGAAGCGGTGTAAGGATGGAAGGAAACTCGACTGGCCGTTCAGTTTGCGCCCCAGGTAGACTCAACCTTGCCCTACCTCGTATGAATAGAATAGATCGTCACATTGCTTTTTTTTCTTTTTCTAGTCCTGGGCCTTGAACTCTGAGCTCCTTTTGCTCAAGGCTAATACTCTACTAGTTGAGGTACAGCACTACTTCTGGCTTTTCCTGGGATTAATTGGAGATAGGAGTCTCATGGACTTTCCTGCTCGGCCTGGCTTTGAACCATCGTCCTCAGATCTCAGCCTCCTGAGTAGCTAGGATTACAGGGGTGAGCCATTGGTGGCCAGTACCACGTTACTTTTGGATTTTGTGGGTTACATGCACAGGTGTAAATCCATGGGAAGACAAACAAGACCTCAGTGGGGCTGCAGGGTAAGTCACCGTGGGCTGGAGCAAGGCCGACACCAGGCTGGGATACAGGCAGCCGGCGGCACGAGGAGACACACAGATCACACCACAGAGTGGGTGCAGCTGGTGTGAGCACACCGCTGTGAGGAGCTCACGCTGCTGTGAGGAAAAATATTGTCCTCAGTTTCCCCAAGCAAGATGTCTGGGCCCAGCGGAAGAGGGCGAGAGTAAAAAGTAATAAAGTATCAAGGAGCATGCAAGAAGACACCAGGCAAGTGCTGATTCTATGAGGAAACGGTGACAGTCCCCTGGTGACTAAGGAGCTGACGGGCTGAGAGGCGGGACACGGGAGCTCGAGCATCAGTGAGAGCGAGGCACCGTTTACCCCTCTCATCACCGCTTTGCTGGTATTTGGGCTGGTCTGACAAATTGTGTGCACACACCCGATGTTCACACGACGGCATGGATTCAACCAGTGTGAGACGAGTGTGTGCACCCCCAGACACTCACATGACGGCGTGGATTCAACCCGTGTGAGACGAGTGTGTGCACCCCCGACACACACACGACGGCGTGGATTCAACCAGTGTGAGACGAGTGTGTACACACACACCGACATGCACATGACAATGTGGATTCAACCAGTGTGAGATGAGTGTGTGCACCCCCTGACACACACACAACGGCGTGGATTCAACCAGTGTGAGACGAGTGTGTACACACACACCGACGTGCACATGACGGCGTGGATTCAACCTGTGTGAGACGAGTGTGTGCACCCCCGACACACACATGACGGCGTGGATTCAACCCGTGTGAGACGAGTGTGTGCACCCCCTGACACACACACGACGGCGTGGATTCAACCAGTCTGAGACGAGTGTGTACACACACACTGACACACACACGACGGCGTGGATTCAACCAGTGTGAGACGAGTATGTGCACCCCCGACACTCACAGGACAGCGTGGATTCAACCCGTGTGAGACGAGTGTGTGCACCCTCTCAGAGGCTCACATGATGGCACGAGCACAGCTCACTCAAGAGGAAGGGCGTGCACACTCCCCAGCGTGGCGGCGTGAACGCCCCGCTGCAGGCAGGCGCTTATTCTGCATTTGGAATTGGCCTGCTCTGGAGACCCTGAGCACCTCACGGGGCCAGGGCACATGGAGGCTCAGAGGAGATGCCGAGGGACATCAACAGCTCAGTTCCACAGCGTGGCACCACTTGAAAAGGGGCCGGCTGGCAGGGCCACAGCAGGGCATTCCAGTCCCGCCCGAGACCCCTCACGGGGCAGCCGTGGGGACCAGTAGAAGACCCCTGTCCCTCTGTCCACCACAGGGCTCCCCAGCCCGCCGCTCATCCGCTCTCGTGGCGCAGATGCAGAAGCAGAGCCCCACGCCAACAGGAGACATTTAGGGGTGACTTTCAGTGGTAGGAGAAGGGTGCATGACGTGATCCATAAAAATGGACAAAATGGTGTGATACCAGTTTGCATGGCAGTTTGATAGAAGCAAATAATAACTGCAATAATATAGTGCTTTAAGAATTACAGGGTGCCTGTTTACCTACACAAGGAGGCACTCGGAATTCATGTTTACTGTAAACATCTAGCAATCCAGGAAGGGTGGGGCGTGAGGTAAACGCTCATCAATATCTCATCTATTTGAGAGTCATTACCATCAAGCAATTAAAAGAAACTAAGAATTCATTTCTCGTGTAATGAATGCATTAGGCGTTATGCGTGTGTGAGTGCAGGACAGTGAGTAAAGCCTCGGGCACGCCAGACAGTTGGCGCATTCCAAGTCCACCCTCCCCTCAAGGCGGTGGGGATGGGCTGGGGTCCTCACGGCTCGCCCTAGTTGAGCCAGCCGCCTGCCTGTCACAAAGGCGCCAGGGCAGGGTGGTGTGGGAGTGTGGTTCCCCCAACC
The DNA here is from genome assembly GCF_031878675.1 of Megascapheus bottae. Classification (NCBI taxonomy): domain Eukaryota; kingdom Metazoa; phylum Chordata; class Mammalia; order Rodentia; family Geomyidae; genus Megascapheus; species Megascapheus bottae. Next base: position 83,036,233 of record NC_143515.1, on the reverse strand, counting down.
CCATCGTGGTGATCATTTCAAGCATCCATGTCCAGTATATTAACTTTTGTTCCAACTGATCACAAAGCATACATGGGATATTTACTCCTCTAGATGTCCTAGGGAATATGCCAAACACAGAGAAGTCAGGTTTACGTGAGCAAGTATGTGTGTGTGTGTGTGTGTGAACGTGGCAGTGTGCCAGTGAGAGCGTGAGGGTATTAGAGCATGCGGCTTTATCTGAGAGTGTGTGAAAGACAATAAAGGAAATTCAGCTCACAGAACACCTCTACTATCTGGACATCTCCACGAATTACAGCTGAACGCCAGGCCCCGAGGGCTGTGCCCACGAGGGAAGTGGGCTGCCTGGGCAGGGGATGTCCCTGTTCCCACAGACTGCAGCCCATGTGCCTTCCTGGCAACCTTGTCTTCTGCGGGTCTGCCATGCTGGCACGTCATGCACACCGGTGTCTGCCCCTCTGCTCTTCTCCCTCTTTCTCACCCAGGGCCTCACATGATCACAAAGTCACCAGGTGGGTTGTCTCCATTTCATCCTCTTACAACACAGCTATTGTGCCCCACGCAGCCTGTTAACAAGGCTGAGGCACGGGGGATCCTCGGAGCGCAGGGCCTGGCAGAGCCGGGGCCTTGGAGAGACGTAACTGAAAAGGCCATGCTCTGGGGTACTTGCACCTTAGTCCTGCTCAGACAAAGCAATTTGCACGTTCCTGAAGATTAGACCGCTCACGCTTCTCCCTCTGTGGAAGATGTTCACATGTGTGCCTGCATGCACACACACACACGCACACATACACACACACACACACATGGGCACACACACACATACACACACACACACACACGGGCACACACACACATGCACACACACGCGCACACGCACACATGCACATGCACGGGCACACACACTCATGGGCACATACACACATGCACGGGCACACACACATGCACATACACACATGCACACACATACACACACATGGGCACACACATGCACATGCACACACACGTGCACACGCACACATGCACATGCATGGGCACACACATGCATGGACACATACATGCATGGGCACACACATGCACGGGCACACACACATGCACACACACATGCACACACGCATGCACATACACACACACACACACACACACACACACACGCGCGCGCGCGCGCGCACGCGCAGGCGTGCCCTGTGCACAAAGTAACCCACATTGCATCTGCAGCCTGCTCTGAGGCAGTGCTGGCACTTGTCGTGGTGGGCATTGACCGTCACACACAGCAAAGGGTTCACTGGGAGTCCACACAGCTCCCTCCCCTCCCCTGCTCCTTTCTTCAGCCCTGCTGGTGACCTGGGCCACTTCTCTGTGCGCGTGAGCTTTGGCTCCACGGCCACCAGGGGGCGTGCGGCCACCGTCGCAGACCTTCCCAGCGCCACCAGGCCGGCCACCCGGGTCCAGCTGACGGCCCTGCTCATGTCTGAGGGGTTTCACTATCAAGTCTCACCATTTTAAAACTTAGCTCTTTAAAGTCATTCCATGTGGAAAATAAGTGAGCACGACAATGCTCTTGATGAAGTCTCCTCCCCACAATCCCTGCAGAGAAGCCTGTTCTGATTCACTGTGCTTCTGGACTGTCCTTTATCCGGCGGTGGCTGTCCTGTGGCTCACCCTCCACCTGCGTCCCCGTTCTGGTGAGGACGCGGAGGGGGGAGCCAGAGCCTGCCATCACAGTGCTCGTCTCTCCCTGAGCTCCATTCCCTGCTGACTGGAGAGGAACGGGAAGCCCGTACGTGGTTCCTCATTGGGAGATGGTGGAGCCATTCCTGCTCATGTCCCGGGCCTGGGGCTGCTCCGGCACCCAGGCCACGCCACACCCGGTGCCCTGACACCGCTGGAGTGCAGCCACCGAGATGTCCCGAAGCCATCAAGCGCGGGCTCCCAGACGAGGCATGGGCTGAGCTATGTCTCCTCCTGCATGGGCGCTGTGGGTCTTCCCCTGCCTCCATTTACCCTCTCCTTCAGAGCAGAAGCTCTGCCATTAAATACTCTGAGCTGTGGGCCATTCCCACTGCAGAATGCGACACGAGTCTGGGGTTCACCCATGAAGAGTAGAAACACCCACGCTCCTCCTGCACTGGCTACAGTGAGTGTGTGACACTGGTGACACGTTGTTCATCACGGCCTTTACACGCACAAAGGAGGCGAGTGCTCGGAGCGGAATAGAGCGCTCACAACAGAAGGCCAGTTACGAGAGCCCACTGTCACATGTCACAGCTCTAGGACGGTATGGAGCCAAGGGCGTGTCCACCGTGGACGCCCTGTCCTTGGTCTGGATCAGGGCTCGTCAGCGCGCTCCGCCGTCTACAGAGGATTCCCGGCACGCAGGCAGAGCCGCGGCCAGGCCGGGGCCCCGGGTCCACGCCCTCCTGCTCTCCCTGCCACCTCGCCTGACCTCCGGCTCCTTCTGGCCAGGCTCTCGTAAGCCCAATTACTGAAGGTGGCAGATGGTCCTGAAAATGAACGCGAAGGTGCTTATCCCCTACCACGAGTGTTCAGTGGTCCTGGGTTTGTTCTCAACTCAGGCTGCCGGTGGTTCCCACACACAGGACACCCCGTAGAGAGCCCTGCGGTGACATCACCCCGTAGAGAGCCCTGCGGTGACGTCACCCCATAGAGAGCCGTGTGGTGACATCTCCTGCACGCGTTGGATCCCTCCCAGTGACAGTCAGCCTGGAAGAAGCAGGTCCTGACTGGATTCTGCCCTCCCATCCCGTGTCATGCAACTGTCCATGTATGGGGAGCCTAGGCAGTGGGAGAAGACACGGTCGTGAGGACTGGACGGGCAGTGGGTGCCCCTCGTCAGAGCGTGGGGGAGGCCATGCAGGCTTCTCCTCCTCCCTGCTGAGCTCCTCCTCCTCCCTGAGCTCCTCCTCCCTGCTGAGCTCCTCCTCCTCCCTGAGCTCCTCCTCCCTGCTGAGCTCCTCCTCCTCCCTGAGCTCCTCCTCCCTGCTGAGCTCCTCCTCCTCCCTGAGCTCCTCCTCCCTGCTGAGCTTCTCCTCCTCCCTGAGCTCCTCCTCCCTGAGCTCCTCCTCCCTGCTGAGCTTCTCCTCCTCCCTGAGCTCCTCCTCCCTGCTGAGCTCCTCCTCCTCCCTGAGCTCCTCCTCCCTGCTGAGCTCCTCCTCCTCCCTGAGCTCCTCCTCCCTGCTGAGCTTCTCCTCCTCCCTGAGCTCCTCCCAAGCTGAGCTCCTCCAGGGGTTGGTCCTCCCTTCTCCTGGGCACCCCAGGGCCGAGTGGTTCCTTTCCCCTCGAGACCTCTCAGCACTGTGTGAGCTTTCCAGGGGTGCATGTCACTGTGCGAGCATTGCTTTCTGAGCACTTGAGTTTTCCTTCCTTGCGTGTCAGAGGACTTGCATGCATCACACAGAGATACCTTCATGTCATGCAGTCCAAGATGTGTCCCTCGTTTTAGATCAGCATTACTCTTTACAGTGGGAACCTCCATTTGCTTTAAATCCCATAGGCATTTATGCGTAGACTTTGTGGCATGATAGGTTGCTTGCTTTTGTTGCTCACTCTGTGATTAAGGTGGAGGCGTCACAGAAGCATCACCTGACATGTGCGTGATACGCAGACATGACAGAGGAGAAGCCCTTTTACAACCAGATACAGCATTTCTCCACAGAAGCTAATTCTCATCTCCTAGATATATGACCGGGGAAATTTCACAGCATTTTACTGGATGTAAGTTCCATAGAACCAGAGCCTGGGATGGCCTGTGAGCTTGTGCACAGACTCAGTGAAAGAACCTTCCATCAAACGGATGTCCCCGGAACTCCAGAACATTCCCGCACCCCTCAGTCCTGGAAGGAGCCACTGCTCTCACGTCACCACCATCTGGGAGCTCTTGTGTCTAGACTTTGTACACCTAGAATCACATGGCGCACCTCATACCCTGCAAGGCCGAACCCCGTGTGATTCCCATACCAGGGAAAGGGCCAGGTGGACCCAGCCCACACCTCTGCCCTTTGCACACCGTGCACTCTCTGCCATGGTGCAGCTCGCCCCTGCTTAGAGATGTGGGGGACAGTTGGGCTTCTGAGTCCATTTTCTGTGACTATTTCTGCAAAATTAAGTAAATTACTAGTCCTGACTGGTTATCTCCCAGATGATGTGTTCGTAGAGGAGCCTATCACATCTCCTTTGCTGACTGCATGAAATAATACAAGAGAAAGAACATAAATGCACTCATTTGAAAAAAGGAAGAATCCAACGACGCTTTTCTGATAAGAAAATAGTGAGAGAAGCAGAGAACCCAGACCTGAGATTTGACCCCAGGTTACAAGCTGTGACAACTCACACAGGAGGGCAGTGTCCCCCCGGCCTGTGCTGTGTGTGTCACCAACACACACACGTGACAGAGTGGGCGACGATCGGTCATTTTTATAAAGGCATGGTCTCACTCAATTCTATCTACCCTTTATTTAAGTATAATTTATTATAACAAATTAAGTTTGCTTCAAGTAGTAAGCTATTATAACAACAGAGGATAAAAACTCTGAATGGATTGTGGGAAAGTGGGCAACCAAATTCAATCATTTTAAGGAACAAGCCAATATAAATAACTATCAAAATTCAGCAGCAGAGGTTGAAATGGTGGAATGCAAATATCAGTGCCTTAGCTCGGGAGAGAGCTGTCCTTTCTCCACACTGCTCACCAGCATTGCTTGGGGCTCAGTCAGCGTGGGGAGTTAATCGCCAAATGTATTTGCATTAATATCAAGAGAGGATGCTTTGTTTGCAGAAGAAATGACTTTATACCCAGAAAACAAAAGAAACTACCAAGGAATAAAAATCAGAAGAGGACGTTCAGCTGCTGGAGGGAGGAAGACGCACAGAAATTCCAGGTCCTCCTGCCACTGGATAGAGGTCTCCCCACACTGGATAGAGGTCTCCCCACACTGGATAGAGGTCTCCCCACACTGGCACGGGGAGGGCACAGACATGATGCCCATGCTGAGTTGGAGGTGAGTCTGCTGTGGAGCAGCCCCTGGAGGGGGCAGCCAGCATTCACGGGAGGACACAGGTGGCTGTGGATGCAGGACAGAGTCATCAGTGCCACTAATTGGGTCTCCAGTATGCCTCCACATAGGCTAATTGGGGACAGAGGTGTTTGCTACGTTTCTCTGAAATTTCAGCTGGAGCAGTAGATGTCTGCTAATTGTTAAGCAATCAGACAAAGTTCCGCTGCTGCTCTGGGTCTTATTTCTAAAGCAAATGTAATTGTGTCTTCCTGGTATTTGCAGATCAGCTGAAAGGAGGAAACACTTAGAAGCAGACCTGGGTCCATGGAGGCTCTGTGGGACAGGCAGTGCCACCCATGTGGGCACAGTGGCTCTTTCCACCAAGGCTGCCTGCCACGTGCAACCCACACAGAAGCAAATGAAGTCCACCTGCCCCAGAACACACACACACACACACACACACACACACACACACACACACACACACACACAGGCTTCATATCACGTGAAGATCCAAACCTGAGAGTGAGCATCAAAGGATGCATTAGAAAATACTCATGTGATTATTATGTGAGATGGGAAGAGTTTCTTAAACAGTGTAAGGAGTAAAGCTATCTTTCATGAGATCAAAGGCAGATTAATTTGTCCAAAATGCACAGAACAGCCAAGTGGCAGGCGGCAAGAAAACAATTGCGATGCATACAGAGGTTGTTGCATGGATTCCAGCTTTAAAGGGTCAGAGATTGTCACTAAAACTATAACCCATTGGCTGTGTGCCGATCGGGAGTCTTGGGCTGTGGAGGACAGGGTGGCCAGGGAGGAGGTACAAAGGACGCTTGCTATTATCAACACCTGTCAACAAATAGACATGAATGTAATATTGCAAATTCACCAGCAAAACTGGCAAAATTTTAAAGTGTGGTGACATACACAGCCAGTGCAAAGGTTTACAGTCACCTACTCCACTGAGGTAGGAGGCTGCTATTTCAGAAAACAAAGTAGATCATGCTGTCCTGACCTGAGAGATGTCTATGTCATGTGGTGAGGTGACGTAAGATAAAGGAGCTGCACTGCTGCGATGGATGGGTTACCTTCTTCATGACTCAGAAATGTTTTGTGTGCTCACATCGTGATTCTGTGCATGAGGAAGAGCAAGTTAAGGATTTGTGCAGAGCACAGGGAGGGATCATGACACTTCTGCTTATTCTCTGTGTCATAAATTCAAGCACAAATATGAACATAAAAGGTACATACAAATAGACACACAGTGGAGAATTATTCAGCCATAAAGAAGAATGAAATGATGATATTTTCAGGAAAATAAATGGAATAGACATCACCATGTGGAGTGAAATAAGAGGGTGAGAATGAAAAATACAGTGTCTTTTCTGTACAACTCAGACCTCAACAGAATGAATGACACAACATAAAGCGATGGTTTGAAGGTAAAACCCAGGGGACAGCAGAGGGGAAAGTGAGGAAAGAAGTAATGAATATGAACAAAGTACATATGCACACAGAAATAGAAAAATAAAGGTGCTAAACTTTCTTAAAAGAGGAAGTACAAGGAGGAGCCACAAGAGGATTGGACATACGGATTGGCCCTGGTATGGGGAACACACGTGAACCACAGAGGAAGATGTCCAAAGAAAACGGTGTTGTTGGTGTAACTGTCCTGAGCAGGGACAGTCAGAATGTCCTGGTGTAACTGTTTTGAGTAGGGATGGTGAGAATGTCCAGGGATCTCTGTGTTGTTGGTGTAACTGTTTTGAGTAGGGATGGTCAGGATGTCCAGGGATCTCTGTGTTGTTGGTGTAACTGTTTTGAGTGGGGATGGTCAGGATGTCCAGGGATCACTGTGTTGTTGGTGTAACTGTTTTGAGTGGGGATGGTCAGGATGTCCAGGGATCTCTGTGTTGTTGGTGTAACTGTTTTGAGTGGGGATGGTCAGGATGTCCAGGGATCTCTGTGTTGTTGGTGTAACTGTTTTGACTGGGGATGGTCAGGATGTCCAGGGATCTCTGTGTTGTTGGTGTAACTGTTTTGAGTGGGGATGGTCAGGATGTCCAGGGATCACTGTGTTGTTGATGTAACTGTTTTGAGTGGGGATGGTCAGGATGTCCAGGGATCTCTGTGTTGTTGATGTAACTGTTTTGAGTGGGGATGGTCAGGATGTCCAGGGATCTCTGTGTTGTTGGTGTAACTGTTTTGAGTAGGGATGGTCAGGATGTCCAGGGATCTCTGTGTTGTTGGTGTAACTGTTTTGAGTGGGGATGGTCAGGATGTCCAGGGATCTCTGTGTTGTTGGTGTAACCGTTTTGAGTAGGGATGGTCAGGATGTCCAGGGATCTCTGTGTTGTTGGTGTCACTGTTTTGAGTGGGGATGGTCAGGATGTCCAGGGATCTCTGTGTTGTTGGTGTAACTGTTTTGAGTGGGGATGGTCAGGATGTCCAGGCATCTCTGTGTTGTTGGTGTAACTGTTTTGAGTAGGGATGGTCAGGATGTCCAGGGATCTCTGTGTTGTTGGTGTAACTGTTTTGAGTGGGGATGGTCAGGATGTCCAGGGATCTCTGTGTTGTTGGTGTAACTGTTTTGACTGGGGATGGTCAGGATGTCCAGGGATCTCTGTGTTGTTGGTGTAACTGTTTTGAGTGGGGATGGTCAGGATGTCCAGGGATCACTGTGTTGTTGATGTAACTGTTTTGAGTGGGGATGGTCAGGATGTCCAGGGATCTCTGTGTTGTTGATGTAACTGTTTTGAGTGGGGATGGTCAGGATGTCCAGGGATCTCTGTGTTGTTGGTGTAACTGTTTTCAGTAGGGATGGTCAGGATGTCCAGGGATCACTGTGTTGTTGATGTAACTGTTTTGAGTGGGGATGGTCAGGATGTCCAGGGATCTCTGTGTTGTTGATGTAACTGTTTTGAGTGGGGATGGTCAGGATGTCCAGGGATCACTGTGTTGTTGGTGTAACTGTTTTGAGTGGGGATGGTCAGGATGTCCAGGCATCTCTGTGTTGTTGGTGTAACTGTTTTGAGTGGGGATGGTCAGGATGTCCAGGGATCACTGTGTTGTTGTTGTAACTGTTTTGAGTAGGGATGGTCAGGATGTCCAGGGATCACTGTGTTGTTGGTGTAACTGTTTTGAGTGGGGATGGTCAGGATGTCCAGGGATCTCTGTGTTGTTGGTGTAACTGTTTTGAGTGGGGATGGTCAGGATGTCCAGGGATCACTGTGTTGTTGATGTAACTGTTTTGAGTGGGGATGGTCAGGATGTCCAGGGATCTCTGTGTTGTTGATGTAACTGTTTTGAGTGGGGATGGTCAGGATGTCCAGGGATCTCTGTGTTGTTGGTGTAACTGTTTTCAGTAGGGATGGTCAGGATGTCCAGGGATCTCTGTGTTGTTGGTGTAACTGTTTTGAGTGGGGATGGTCAGGATGTCCAGGGATCTCTGTGTTGTTGGTGTAACTGTTTTGAGTGGGGATGGTCAGGATGTCCAGGGATCTCTGTGTTGTTGATGTAACTGTTTTGAGTGGGGATGGTCAGGATGTCCAGGGATCACTGTGTTGTTGATGTAACTGTTTTGAGTGGGGATGGTCAGGATGTCCAGGGATCTCTGTGTTGTTGATGTAACTGTTTTGAGTGGGGATGGTCAGGATATCCAGGGATCACTGTGTTGTTGGTGTAACTGTTTTGAGTAGGGATGGTCAGGATGTCCAGGGATCACTGTGTTGTTGGTGTAACTGTTTTGAGTGGGGATGGTCAGGATGTCCAGGGATCTCTGTGTTGTTGATGTAACTGTTTTGAGTGGGGATGGTCAGGATGTCCAGGGATCTCTGTGTTGTTGGTGTAACTGTTTTGAGTGGGATGGTCAGGATGTCCAGGGATCACTGTGTTGTTGGTGTCACTGTTTTGAGTGGGGATGGTCAGGATGTCCAGGGATCACTGTGTTGTTGGTGTAACTGTTTTGAGTAGGGATGGTCAGGATGTCCAGGGATCACTGTGTTGTTGGTGTAACTGTTTTGAGTGGGGATGGTCAGGATGTCCAGGGATCACTGTGTTGTTGGTGTAACTGTTTTGAGTAGGGATGGTCAGGATGTCCAGGGATCTCTGTGTTGTTGGTGTAACTGTTTTGAGTGGGGATGGTCAGGATGTCCAGGGATCACTGTGTTGTTGGTGTAACTGTTTTGAGTGGGGATGGTCAGGATATCCAGGGATCACTGTGTTGTTGGTGTAACTGTTTTGAGTGGGGATGGTCAGGATGTCCAGGGATCTCTGTGTTGTTGATGTAACTGTTTTGAGTGGGGATGGTCAGGATGTCCAGGGATCACTGTGTTGTTGATGTAACTGTTTTGAGTGGGGATGGTCAGGATGTCCAGGGATCTCTGTGTTGTTGATGTAACTGTTTTGAGTGGGGATGGTCAGGATATCCAGGGATCACTGTGTTGTTGGTGTAACTGTTTTGAGTAGGGATGGTCAGGATGTCCAGGGATCACTGTGTTGTTGGTGTAACTGTTTTGAGTAGGGATGGTCAGGATGTCCAGGGATCTCTGTGTTGTTGGTGTAACTGTTTTGAGTAGGGATGGTCAGGATGTCCAGGGATCACTGTGTTGTTGGTGTAACTGTTTTGAGTGGGGATGGTCAGGATGTCCAGGGATCTCTGTGTTGTTGGTGTAACTGTTTTGAGTAGGGATGGTCAGGATGTCCAGGGATCACTGTGTTGTTGGTGTAACTGTTTTGAGTAGGGATGGTCAGGATGTCCAGGGATCTCTGTGTTGTTGGTGTAACTGTTTTCAGTGGGGATGGTCAGGATGTCCAGGGATCACTGTGTTGTTGGTGTAACTGTTTTGAGTGGGGATGGTCAGGATGTCCAGGGATCTCTGTGTTCTTGGTGTAACTGTTTTGAGTGGGGATGGTCAGGATGTCCAGGGATCTCTGTGTTGTTGGTGTAACTGTTTTGAGTGGGGATGGTCAGGATGTCCAGGGATCTCTGTGTTCTTGGTGTAACTGTTTTGAGTGGGGATGGTCAGGATGTCCAGGGATCTCTGTGTTGTTGGTGTAACTGTTTTGAGTGGGGATGGTCAGGATGTCCAGGGATCTCTGTGTTGTTGGTGTAACTGTTTTGAGTGGGGATGGTCAGGATGTCCAGGGATCACTGTGTTGTTGGTGTAACTGTTTTGAGTGGGGATGGTCAGGATGTCCAGGGATCACTGTGTTGTTGGTGTAACTGTTTTGAGTGGGGATGGTCAGGATGTCCAGGGATCTCTGTGTTGTTGGTGTAACTGTTTTGAGTGGGGATGGTCAGGATGTCCAGGGATCACTGTGTTGTTGGTGTAACTGTTTTGAGTGGGGATGGTCAGGATGTCCAGGGATCACTGTGTTGTTGGTGTAACTGTTTTGAGTAGGGATGGTCAGGATGTCCAGGGATCACTGTGTTGTTGGTGTAACTGTTTTGAGTGGGGATGGTCAGGATGTCCAGGGATCTCTGTGTTGTTGGTGTAACTGTTTTGAGTGGGGATGGTCAGGATGTCCAGGGATCTCTGTGTTGTTGGTGTAACTGTTTTGAGTAGGGATGGTCAGGATGTCCAGGGATCACTGTGTTGTTGGTGTAACTGTTTTGAGTGGGGATGGTCAGGATGTCCAGGGATCTCTGTGTTGTTGGTGTAACTGTTTTGAGTGGGGATGGTCAGGATGTCCAGGGATCTCTGTGTTGTTGGTGTAACTGTTTTGAGTGGGGATGGTCAGGATGTCCAGGGATCTCTGTGTTGTTGGTGTAACTGTTTTGAGTAGGGATGGTCAGGATGTCCAGGGATCTCTGTGTTGTTGGTGTAACTGTTTTGAGTGGGGATGGTCAGGATGTCCAGGGATCTCTGTGTTGTTGGTGTAACTGTTTTGAGTGGGGATGGTCAGGATGTCCAGGGATCTCTGTGTTGTTGGTGTAACTGTTTTGAGTGGGGATGGTCAGGATGTCCAGGGATCACTGTGTTGTTGGTGTAACTGTTTTGAGTAGGGGTGGTCAGGATGTCCAGGGATCACTGTGTTGTTGGTGTAACTGTTTTGAGTAGGGATGGTCAGGATGTCCAGGGATCTCTGTGTTGTTGGTGTAACTGTTTTGAGTGGGGATGGTCAGGATGTCCAGGGATCACTGTGTTGTTGGTGTAACTGTTTTGAGTAGGGATGGTCAGGATGTCCAGGGATCTCTGTGTTGTTGGTGTAACTGTTTTGAGTGGGGATGGTCAGGATATCCAGGGATCTCTGTGTTGTTGGTGTAACTGTTTTGAGTAGGGATGGTCAGGATGTCCAGGGATCTCTGTGTTGTTGGTGTAACTGTTTTGAGTGGGGATGGTCAGGATGTCCAGGGATCTCTGTGTTGTTGGTGTAACTGTTTTGAGTGAGGATGGTCAGGATGTCCAGGGATCACTGTGTTGTTGGTGTAACTGTTTTGAGTAGGGATGGTCAGGATGTCCAGGGATCTCTGTGTTGTTGGTGTCACTGTTTTGAGTGGGGATGGTCAGGATGTCCAGGGATCACTGTGTTGTTGATGTAACTGTTTTGAGTAGGGATGGTCAGGATGTCCAGGGATCTCTGTGTTGTTGGTGTAACTGTTTTGAGTGGGGATGGTCAGGATGTCCAGGGATCTCTGTGTTGTTGGTGTAACTGTTTTGAGTAGGGATGGTCAGGCTGTCCAGGGATCACTGTGTTGTCGGTGTAACTGTTTTGAGTGGGGTTGGTCATGATGTCCAGGTATCTCTGTGTTGTTGGTGTAACTGTTTTGAGTGGGGATGTTCAGGATATCCAGGGATCTCTGTGTTGTTGGTGTAACTGTTTTGAGTGGGGATGGTCAGGATGTCCAGGGATCACTGTGTTGTTGGTGTAACTGTTTTGAGTGGGGATGGTCAGGATGTCCAGGGATCTCTGTGTTGTTGGTGTAACTGTTTTGAGTGGGGATGGTCAGGATGTCCAGGGATCTCTGTGTTGTTGGTGCATCTGTCTTGAGGTTTTGGTTCAGGAGGTATGACTTCTGTGGTAATGGCCATGACAGTCCTGAGAAAGGCAATTGTTCATAGAACACAGACCTGAGGTGATTTTTACGGAATAATTTACATGGCAGAGCTGTTCTGGACCCCAAGAAAGTCAAACAGGAACTGGCTTGGACCTTTCCCACATGACACTCGGTTCTGGGGTCAGTCTATATCACACTCGGCCCTGGGGTCAGTCTACGTCACAGTCAGCTCTGGGGTCATCTATATCACACTCAGCCCTTGGGTCAGTTCATAGCACACTTTGCCCTGGGGGTCAGTTTATCTCACTTGGCCTGGGGTCAGTCTTTCACACTTGGCCTTAGGTTCAGTCTATGTCACCCTTGGCCCTGTGGTCAGTCTATGTCACACTTGGCTGACCCTGGCCCTCAAGCCTCCCCTCTACATGCTGACCCTGACCTCGAGGCTGGTGCCAGTGCCTGCCCTGCACCTACAGACCCTCACCTCCAGGCTGGCCCCAGTGCCTGCCCTCCTCCTGCAGACCCTCACCTTCAGGCTGGCCCCAGTGCCTGCCCTCCTCCTGCAGACCCTGACCTCAAGGCTGGCCCCATTGTCTGCCCTCCACCTGCAGACCCTCAACTCCAGGCTGGCCCCAGTGTCTTCCCTCCACCTGCAGACCCTGACCTCGAGGCTGGCCCCATTGTCTGCCCTCCACCTGCAGACCCTCACCTTCATGCTGGCCCCAGGGCCTGCCCTCCACCTGCAGACCCTCACCTCCATGCTGGCCCCAGGGGCTGCCCTCCCCCTACAGATCCTCAACTCCAGACTGGCGCCAGTGCCTGCCCTGCATCTGCAGACCCTCACCTCCAGGCTGGCCCCAGTGCCTGCCCTGCACCTGCAGACCCTCACCTCCATGCTGGCCCCAGGGCCTGCCCTCCCCCTACAGACCCTCAACTCCAGGCTGGCCCCAGTGCCTGGCCTCCACCTGCAGACCCTCACCTCCATGCTGGCCCCAGTGCCTGCCCTCCTCCTGCAGACCCTCACCTCCAGGCTGGCCCCAGGGCCTGCCCTCCTCCTGCAGACCCTCACCTCCAGGCTGGCCCCAGGGCCTGCCCTCCTCCTGCAGACCCTCACCTCCAGGCTGGCGCTGCTGCTACCCTGCAGCCGGCTTGGTTAAGGAAGATGGCACTTTTGGTGAGAGGCCAGCAGGGGATTTAATTGACCCTGACTAGGTCTGTAGTGAGCTCCACCATTTGCCTTTGGCTGTGTGGACACACCAATGACAACACATATGAACAGCAAAGCAAGAGGCCGGTGCAGCCTGGCAGAGTGCAGTGGTCAGATCAGCGGTGTACATCCTGCCTGGCCTGTCCAAGCAGGACAATAAAGGCTATGTACAAGCAACTCCTGGGCTCCGTTGTGAGCATTCACTGCCCCTTCCAACAATTCCTTATGGGTGGAGTCTGCCTTATGCCCGCTGTCTGACCAAGCGCTGCCTCATCGGCCCCACCTCATCCCGCAAGACTTGGTGGAAAGGGGTTGTTTTGGCAGGATGCAATGGCCTGCGGGAGCCAAGCTACACGATCGTGAGGTGTGGTCCTCATAACTGAAAGGACAAAGCTTGTGGGGTTCTTGCTCTCTGCTGGACACTCAGCCTGAAGCCAGTCCCCTGTCCTGGGCTTTCCTCAGCCTCTCTCTCTTCTTAGCCCAAGGGCCCTTCCACATGCCTGGAGCAAGGAGATATGGAAGTGTCCCCTGCCACCTCTCTCTGCGTGGGAGACAGTGGGAGACTGGGACCGGGCGTACATGCAGGGCTGGCAGTGTGCTTCCATCACCAAACACCTGACAGTTCTCACTGGGCCTTAGCCCTTGCCATGACCAAAGGTGGCCAGCCCCGCATCCTGGCTCTGCCCAGGGCCTGAGCCCACAGGCCAGCTTCTGCATTCCCCCAGCCCATTTCCCAATACTGCCATGCACCCAAGTGCCCTGGCTGTGCAAGCAGAATGGACACTTTAGGAGGGAGAAAAAAAATCATAGCACGGACAGATGATTTCCGTAAACCTACAGCACAACATTCACCTTGTGGAGTAGAATAACATTTCTATTGTTTTTTGTAGACACTGCCATCTGCTTCCCTTGTTACTCTGAGGCCTTTCCAAATATCTGAATACACCCTTGAATCTGTGACTTACCATCAGTTCCCAAAATGCACTGGCGTCTGTGTAGTGTGCCCTGATTTAGTAAATTATGTCACTCTCAGTTGCCACAGCCAGAAGATTCTTTCTCTCCAACACCTGTGCTTTCATGGCCTCTCCCTCTGCCTCTGTCTTAGCATGAAGTCAATGCCACTCTCAGCTGAGAGTCCCTGTCCTCAGAGGTCCACGTGGGCACACGCCCCAGTGCCATGCGCCTGTGTCGTCCCAGGCAAGCAAGCACACGCTCTGCCCAGGGCCGTGGGGCTGTGTCTTCCCACGAGTGTGGACGCTCCAGCCCTGTTGGGAGAACCAGGGTTCTCCTCTGTGCACATGCTGCCCCAGTGCCGTGGGGTCCTGGGGGAGGCCAGGGATGGTGGCTGACTGGGGGGAGGCCAGAGGAGCTGTCTGGTGGAGTCTCACAAGGGCCTCCACACTGGCAAACAAGAAGGGAGACCAACCAGAGTGCTCTCTTCCTGAGACGCGGACACAAAATGGTGACCGAATGAGGGCTCACACCAAGGCTGAGCTCCCAGCTGCAGACCTGCCAGAAATGAATGGGAAGAGTGACATTTGCAGTGGCAGCCTGAGCGGCTGGGTCTGTCACCGGCATGGTCCTTGGCTGAACGACCCTTCCACGCACAAGGCAGAGGCAGAGCTCTGCTCCTGACTCACCACCTGCCCCACTCTGTCTTCCCCAGTGCTGAGGCCTGGCAGGCCCTGCTCTGAGATGGCGGCTGTAAAACCTCTGGTCCCCTAGAGGAGATGCACCCCTCCCACGACACCCCTCCTCTAGACGCCCCTCCTCCTGGTGTACCCTCTCATGACACCCCTCCTCTAGACGCCCCTCCCTCCTGGTGTACCCTCCCATGACACCCCTCCTCTAGACGCCCCTCCCCTTGGTGTACCCTCCCATGACACCCCTCCTCTAGACGCCCCTCCTCCTGGTGTAGCCTCCCATGACATCCCTCCTCTAGACGCCCCTCCTCCTGGTGTACCCTCCCATGACACCCCTCCCCCAGATGCCCCTCCTCCTGGTGTACCCCTCCCATGACATCCCTCCTCTAGATGCCCCTCCTCCCGGAGTACCCTCCCATGACACCCCTCCTCTAGACGCCCCTCCTCCTGGTGTACCCTCCCATGACACCCCTCCTCTAGACGCCCCTCCTCCTGGTGTACCCTCCCACGACACCCCTCCTCTAGACGCCCCCCCTCCTGGTGTACCCCTCCCATGACACCCCTCCTCTAGACGCCCCTCCTCCTGGTGTACCCTCCCATGACACCCCTCCTCTAGATGCCCCTTCTCCTGGTGTACCCCTCCCACGACACCCCTCCTCTAGATGCCCCTCCTCCTGGTGTACCCCTCCCACGACACCCCTCCTCTAGACGCCCCTCCTCCTGGTGTACCCCTCCCGTGACACCCCACCTCTAGACGCCCCTCCTCCTGGTGTACCCTCCCATGACACCCCTCCTCTAGACGCCCCTCCTCCTGGTGTACCCTCCCACGACACCCCTCCTCTAGACGCCCCTCCTCCTGGTGTAGCCTCCCACGACACCCCTCCTCTAGACGCCCCTCCTCCTGGTGTATCCTCCCACGACACCCCTCCTCTAGACGCCCCTCTTCCTGGTGTACCCTCCCACGACACCCCTCCTCTAGACGCCCCTCCTCCTGGTGTACCCTCCCACGACACCCCTCCTCTAGACGCCCCTCCTCCTGGTGTAGCCTCCCACGACACCCCTCCTCTAGACGCCCCTCCTCCTGGTGTACCCTCCCACGACACCCCTCCTCTAGACGCCCCTCCTCCTGGTGTACCCTCCCACGACACCCCTCCTCTAGACGCCCCTCCTCCTGGTGTACCCTCCCACGACACCCCTCCTCTAGACGCCCCTCCTCCTGGTGTACCCTCCCACGACACCCCTCCTCTAGACGCCCCTCCTCCCGGTGTACCCCTCCCATGACATCCCTCCTCTAGACGCCCCTCCTCCTGGTGTATCCTCCCACGACACCCCTCCCCCAGATGCCCCTTCTCCTGGTGTACCCCTCCCATGACACCCCTCCTCTAGACGCCCCTCCTCCTGGTGTACCCTCCCACGACACCCCTCCTCTAGACGCCCCTCCTCCCGGTGTACCCCTCCCATGACACCCCTCCCCCAGATGCCCCTCCTCCTGGTGTACCCTCCCATGACATCCCTCCTCTAGACGCCCCTCCCTCCTGGTGTACCCCTCCCACGACACCCCTCCTCTGGATGCCCCTCCTCCTGGTGTACCCTCCCATGACACCCTTCCTCTAGATGCCCCTTCTCCTGGTGTACCCTCCCATGACACCCCTCCTCTAGACGCCCCTCCTCCTGGTGTACCCTCCCATGACACCCCTCCTCTAGATGCCCCTCCTCCTGGTGTACCCTTCCATGACACCCCTCCTCTAGACACCCCTCCTCCTGGTGTCCCCTTCCATGACACCCCTCCTCTAGACGCCCCTCCTCCTGGTGTACCCTCCCATGACACCCCTCCCCCAGATGCCCCTTCTCCTGGTGTACCCTCCCATGACACCCCTCCTCTAGACGCCTCTCCTCCTGGTGTACCCTCCCATTACATCCCTCCTCTAGATGCCCCTCCTCCTGGTGTACCCTCCCATGACACCCCTCCTCTAGATGCCCCTTCTCCTGGTGTACCCTCCCATGACACCCCTCCTCTAGACGCCCCTCCTCCTGGTGTACCCTCCCATGACACCCCTCCCCCAGATGCCCCTTCTCCTGGTGTACCCTCCCATGACACCCCTCCTCTAGACGCCCCTCCTCCTGGTGTACCCTCCCACGACACCCCTCCTCTAGACGCCCCTCCTCCCGGTGTACCCCTCCCATGACATCCCTCCTCTAGACGCCCCTCCTCCTGGTGTAGCCTCCCACGACACCCCTCCTCTAGACGCCCCTCCTCCTGGTGTATCCTCCCACGACACCCCTCCTCTAGACGCCCCTCCTCCTGGTGTACCCTCCCACGACACCCCTCCTCTAGACGCCCCTCCTCCTGGTGTACCCTCCCACGACACCCCTCCTCTAGACGCCCCTCCTCCTGGTGTACCCTCCCACGACACCCCTCCTCTAGACGCCCCTCCTCCCGGTGTACCCCTCCCATGACACCCCTCCCCCAGATGCCCCTCCTCCTGGTGTACCCTCCCATGACACCCCTCCTCTAGATGCCTCTCCTCCTGGTGTACCCTCCCATTACATCCCTCCTCTAGATGCCCCTCCTCCTGGTGTACCCTCCCATGATACCCCTCCCCCAGATGCCCCTCCTCCTGGTGTACCCTCCCATGACACCCCTCCCCCAGATGCCCCTTCTCCTGGTGTACCCTCCCATGACACCCCTCCCCCAGATGCCCCTCCTCCTGGTGTACCCTCCCATGACACCCCTCCTCTAGATGCCCCTCCTCCTGGTGTACCCTCCCATGACACCCCTCCTCTAGACGCCCCTCCTCCAGGTGTACCCCTCCCGTGACATCCCTCCTCTAGATGCCCCTTCTCCTGGTGTACCCTCCCATGACACCCCTCCTCTAGATGCCCCTCCTCCTGGTGTACCCCTCCCACGACACCCCTCCTCTAGATGCTCCTCCTCCAGGTGTACCCCTCCCGTGACATCCCTCCTCTAGATGCCCCTTCTGGTGTACCCTCCCATGACACCCCTCCCCCAGATGCCCCTGCCTCCTGGTGTACCCTCCCATGACATCCCTCCTCTAGATGCCCCTTCTCCTGGTGTACCCTCCCATGACACCCCTCCTCTAGAAGCCCCTTCTCCTGGTGTACCCTCCCATGACACCCCTCCCCAGATGCCCCTTCTCCTGGTGTACCCTCCCATGACACCACTCCTCTAGACGCCCCTCCTCCTGGTGTACCCCTCCCACGACACCCCTCCTCTAGATGCCCCTCCCTTCTGGTGTACCCTCCCATGACACCCCTCCCCCAGATGCCCCTCCCTCCTGGTGTACCCCCTCTCCTGGGAACCCTGTCTGTTCTGTCAGTGAGTTTCCTCCAGCAAATGTCGATTCAATTCCTTTGTGAGCTTAGCAGAGGCTGGTGTCCAAACTGTGTTAAATAAAGTGGAGTGAGATGGGACCGCGGCCTCATGGAAGAGGGCTTGCCTCATGAGTAGGAAGCCCTGGGCCGATCCCTCAGGACCACATGCACAGAGAAAAGCCAGAAGGGCTCTGTGGCTCAAGTGTTGGCGTGCTCGCCTTGAGCAAAAGAGCTCAGGGACAGCACCCAGGCCCCAAGTTCAAGCCCCAGAACTGGCAAAAACAACATGAAAGACCAGAGTGTGTGGAGGAACGCACAAGGGAAAGGGAAAGATTGGATGGAAGTGAGAAGCACGATGGGAAAGAGCCTTGGTGAGGGCTTGATGGCTCCACAGGGGATCAAGAAGGGCTAGCAGGCCGGGCGCGGGCGTGGTGAGACGGGACTAAGTCCAGGTGTGGAGTACGCTAGGTCCTGCTCCTCGCGAGGAAGGGAGGACGGGGCCAGCGCAGCCTGCGCCCCCGGAGGCCTTGCTTTGGCTGGAGCCCTGGCCAAGCTTCCAGACCGCCCTCCCTGCAGCTGTGACTGTGAATCCAGGAGAGAAGCACGTTTGTCTCCAGCGAGGCCTTCTGAGAGCCAGGAAGCTGCTGGATCCTCCAGGCCAAGGCCGCCCATCCTCTTGGCAGACACCTGTGTTTCCAGCCCTCAGCAGCAGTTGCTAAGAGATGTGAGGGGAATAATCTCCCCCCCTGGCGAGGACCTGCATGCCAATCACCAAGTTCCAGCCCCCGGCATGATCCCATTTCTTTGTTGGTTTAAAATCAATACGTGCTCCTTCCTATTCATTTTTGATTAAGAAACCTTCAATTTCAGTAAATCCATACAATTTCTCTGTGCGCATGTTGTGGAGGACGGGCAGAAACCGTCACCATCACCAGGCAGAGGCGGTGACTCTTGGCAGACGAGGAAGCCGGAGTTTGTGCTGCTCATCCAGCGACCTGGGCCCCCACACAAAATAGCCACAACCCGAGCACAGTGGATCGCAGTCTAGCGTGGAACTGCATGTGTACAAGATTCAGGAAGGAGCAAGATGCAACTGTAAACAGGATTCAAGAGTGTACATGATATAAGGGTGCAAGATCTGTGGTGTAGGATCTATGGTGTGAAGGATCTGTGGTGTACAGGATCCATGGTGTACAGGATCCATGGTGTACAGGATCCGTGGTGTAGGATCTGTGGTGTACAGGATCTGTGGTGTAGGATCTGTGGTGTGTAGGATCTGGGGTGTGTAGGATCTGTGGTGTAGAATCTGTGGTGTAGGATCTGTGGTGTAGAATCTGTGGTGTAGGATCTGTGATGTAGGATCTGTGGTGTAGGATCTGTGGTGTAGGATCGGTGGTGTACAGGATCTGTGGTGTAGGATCTGTGGTGTAGGATCTGTGGTGTAGGATCTGTGGTGTGTAGGATCTGTGGTGTAGGATCTGTGGTGTAGGATCTGTGGTGTAGGATCTGTGGTGTGTAGGATCTGTGGTGTAGATCTGTGGTGTAGGATCTGTGGTGTGTAGGATCTGTGGTGTGTAGGATCTGTGGTGTAGGATATGTGGTGTACAGGATCTGTGGTGTAGGACCTGTGGTGTGTAGGATCTGTGGTGTAGGGTCTGTGGTGTAGGATCTGTGGTGTAGGATCTGTGGTGTGTAGGATCTGTGGTGTGTAGGATCTGTGGTGTGTAGGATCTGTGGTGTAGGATCTGTGGTGTAAAGGATCTGTGGTGTAGGATCTGTGGTGTAGGATATGTGGTGTGTAGGATCTGTGGTGTGTAGGATCTGTGGTGTAGGATCTGTGGTGTACAGGATCTGTGGTGTGTAGGATCTGTGGTGTGTAGGATCTGTGGTGTGTAGGATCTGTGGTGTAGGATCTGTGGTGTAGGATCTGTGGTGTAGGATCTGTGGTGTAGGATCTGTGGTGTGTAGGATCTGTGGTGTAGGATCTGTGGTGTGTAGGATCTGTGGTGTAGGATCTGTGGTGTATAGGATCTGTAGTGTAGGATCTGTGGTGTAGGATCTGTGGTGTAGGATCTGTGGTGTAGGACCTGTGGTGTGTAGGATCTGTGGTGTAGGATCTGTGGTGTGTAGGATCTGTGGTGTAGGATCTGTGGTGTAGTATCTGTGGTGTAGGATCTGTGGTGTACAGGATCTGTGGTGTAGGATCTGTGGTGTAGGATCTGTGGTGTAGGATCTGTGGTGTGTATGATCTGTGGTGTATGATCTGTGGTGTATGATCTGTGGTGTAGGATCTGTGGTGTAGTATCTGTGGTGTAGGATCTGTGGTGTACAGGATCTGCGGTGTAGGATCTGTGGTGTAGGATCTGTGGTGTAGGATCTGTGGTGTGTAGGATCTGTGGTGTAGGATCTGTGGTGTAGGATCTGTGGTGTAGGATCTGTGGTGTAGGATCTGTGGTGTACAGGATCTGCGGTGTAGAATCTGTGGTGTAGGATCTGTGGTGTAGGATCTGTGTTGTACAGGATCTGTGGTGTAGGATCTGTGGTGTAGGATCTGTGGTGTAGGATCTGTGGTGTGTAGGATCTGTGGTGTGTAGGATCTGTGGTGTAGGATCTGTGGTGTAGGATCTGTGGTGTAGGATCTGTGGTGTACAGGATCTGTGGTGTAGGATCTGTGGTGTAGGATCTGTGGTGTGTAGGATCTGTGGTGTAGGATCTGTGGTGTAGGATCTGTGGTATAGGATCTGTGGTGTGTAGGATCTGTGGTGTAGGATCTGTGGTGTAGGATCTGTGGTGTGTAGGATCTGTGGTGTGTAGGATCTGTGGTGTAGGATCTGTGGTGTACAGGATCTATGGTGTAGGATCTGTGGTGTGTAGGATCTGTGGTGTAGGATCTGTGGTATACAGGATCTGTGGTGTAGGATCTGTGGTGCAGGATCTGTGGTGTAGGATCTGTGGTGTAGGATCTGTGGTGTACAGGATCTGTGGTGTAGGATCGGTGGTGTAGGATCTGTGGTGAAGGATCTGTGGTGTAGGATCTGTGGTGTAGGATCTGTGGTGTGTAGGATCTGTGGTGTGTAGCATCTGTGGTGTAGGATCTGTGGTGTAGGATCTGTGGTGTAGGATCTGTGGTGTGTAGGATCTGTGGTGTAGGATCTGTGGTGTAGGATCTATGGTGTGTAGGATCTGTGGTGTAGGATCTGTGGTGTGTAGGATCTGTGGTGTAGGATCTGTGGTGTAGGATCTGTGGTGTGGGATCTGTGGTGTGTAGGATCTGTGGTGTAGGATCTGTGGTGTAGGATCTGTGGTGTAGGATTTGTGGTGCAGGATCTGTGGTGTAGGATCTGTGGTGTGTAGGCTCTGTGGTCTGTAGGATCTGTGGTGTAGGATCTGTGGTGTAGGATCTGTGGTGCAGGATCAGTGGTGTAGGATCTGTGGTGTGTAGGATCTGTGGTGTAGGATCTGTGGTGTAGGATCTGTGGTGTGTAGGATCTGTGGTGTAGGATCTGTGGTGTAGGATCTGTGGTGTAGGATCTGTGGTGTAGGATCTGTGGTGTGTAGGATCTGTGGTCTGTAGGATCTGTGGTGTAGGATCTGTGGTGTAGGATCTGTGGTGTGTAGGATCTGTGGTGTGTAGGATCTGTGGTGTAGGATCTGTGGTATACAGGATCTGTGGTGTAGGATCTGTGGTGTGTAGGATCTGTGGTGTGTGGGATCTGTGGTGTAGGATCTGTGGTGTACAGGATCTGTGGTGTAGGATCTGTGGTGTGTAGGATCTGTGGTGTAGGATCTGTGGTGTACAGGATCTGTGGTGTGTAGGATCTGTGGTGTGTAGGATCTGTGGTGTGTAGGATCTGTGGTGTAGGATCTGTGGTGTAGGATCTGTGGTGTAGGATCTGTGGTGTAGGATCTGTGGTGTGTAGGATCTGTGGTGTAGGATCTGTGGTGTGTAGGATCTGTGGTGTAGGATCTGTGGTATACAGGATCTGTGGTGTGTAGGATCTGTGGTGTGTGGGATCTGTGGTGTAGGATCTGTGGTGTACAGGATCTGTGGTGTAGGATCTGTGGTGTGTAGGATCTGTGGTGTAGGATCTGTGGTGTACAGGATCTGTGGTGTGTAGGATCTGTGGTGTGTAGGATCTGTGGTGTGTAGGATCTGTGGTGTAGGATCTGTGGTGTAGGATCTGTGGTGTAGGATCTGTGGTGTAGGATCTGTGGTGTGTAGGATCTGTGGTGTAGGATCTGTGGTGTGTAGGATCTGTGGTGTAGGATCTGTGGTGTATAGGATCTGTAGTGTAGGATCTGTGGTGTAGGATCTGTGGTGTAGGATCTGTGGTGTAGGACCTGTGGTGTGTAGGATCTGTGGTGTAGGATCTGTGGTGAGGATCTGTGGTGTAGGATCTGTGGTGTAGTATCTGTGGTGTAGGATCTGTGGTGTACAGGATCTGTGGTGTAGGATCTGTGGTGTAGGATCTGTGGTGTAGGATCTGTGGTGTAGGATCTGTGGTGTGTATGATCTGTGGTGTATGATCTGTGGTGTAGGATCTGTGGTGTAGTATCTGTGGTGTAGGATCTGTGGTGTACAGGATCTGCGGTGTAGGATCTGTGGTGTAGGATCTGTGGTGTAGGATCTGTGGTGTGTAGGATCTGTGGTGTAGGATCTGTGGTGTAGGATCTGTGGTGTAGGATCTGTGGTGTAGGATCTGTGGTGTAGGATCTGTGGTGTACAGGATCTGCGGTGTAGAATCTGTGGTGTAGGATCTGTGGTGTAGGATCTGTGTTGTACAGGATCTGTGGTGTAGGATCTGTGGTGTAGGATCTGTGGTGTAGGATCTGTGGTGTGTAGGATCTGTGGTGTGTAGGATCTGTGGTGTAGGATCTGTGGTGTAGAATCTGTGGTGTAGGATCTGTGGTGTACAGGATCTGTGGTGTAGGATCTGTGGTGTAGGATCTGTGGTGTGTAGGATCTGTGGTGTAGGATCTGTGGTGTAGGATCTGTGGTATAGGATCTGTGGTGTGTAGGATCTGTGGTGTAGGATCTGTGGTGTAGGATCTGTGGTGTGTAGGATCTGTGGTGTGTAGGATCTGTGGTGTAGGATCTGTGGTGTACAGGATCTATGGTGTAGGATCTGTGGTGTGTAGGATCTGTGGTGTAGGATCTGTGGTGTAGGATCTGTGGTGTAGGATCTGTGGTGTGTAGGATCTGTGGTGTAGGATCTGTGGTGTACAGGATCTGTGGTGCAGGATCTGTGGTGTAGGATCTGTGGTGTAGAATCTGTGGTGTACAGGATCTGTGGTGTAGGATCGGTGGTGTAGGATCTGTGGTGAAGGATCTGTGGTGTAGGATCTGTGGTGTAGGATCTGTGGTGTGTAGGATCTGTGGTGTGTAGCATCTGTGGTGTAGGATCTGTGGTGTAGGATCTGTGGTGTAGGATCTGTGGTGTGTAGGATCTGTGGTGTAGGATCTGTGGTGTAGGATCTATGGTGTGTAGGATCTGTGGTGTAGGATCTGTGGTGTGTAGGATCTGTGGTGTAGGATCTGTGGTGTAGGATCTGTGGTGTGGGATCTGTGGTGTGTAGGATCTGTGGTGTAGGATCTGTGGTGTAGGATCTGTGGTGTAGGATCTGTGGTGCAGGATCTGTGGTGTAGGATCTGTGGTGTGTAGGCTCTGTGGTCTGTAGGATCTGTGGTGTAGGATCTGTGGTGTAGGATCTGTGGTGCAGGATCAGTGGTGTAGGATCTGTGGTGTGTAGGATCTGTGGTGTAGGATCTGTGGTGTAGGATCTGTGGTGTGTAGGATCTGTGGTGTAGGATCTGTGGTGTAGGATCTGTGGTGTAGGATCTGTGGTGTAGGATCTGTGGTGTGTAGGATCTGTGGTGTGTAGGATCTGTGGTGTAGGATCTGTGGTGTAGGATCTGTGGTGTGTAGGATCTGTGGTGTGTAGGATCTGTGGTGTAGGATCTGTGGTATACAGGATCTGTGGTGTAGGATCTGTGGTGTGTAGGATCTGTGGTGTGTGGGATCTGTGGTGTAGGATCTGTGGTGTACAGGATCTGTGGTGTAGGATCTGTGGTGTGTAGGATCTGTGGTGTAGGATCTGTGGTGTAGGATCTGTGGTGTACAGGATCTGTGGTGTAGGATCTGTGGTGTGTAGGATCTGTGGTGTAGGATCTGAGGTGTAGGATCTGTGGTGTAGGATCTGTGGTGTGTAGGATCTGTGGTGTGTAGGATCTGTGGTGTACAGGTTCTGTGGTGTAGGATCTGTGGTGTACAGCATCTGTGGTGTAGGATCGGTGGTGTAGGATCTGTGGTGTAGGATCTGTGGTGTAGGATCTGTGGTGTGTAGGATCTGTGGTGTAGGATCTGTGGTGTAGGATCTGTGGTGTGTAGGATCTGTGGTGTAGGATCTGTGGTGTAGGATCTGTGGTGTAGGATCTGTGATGTGTAGGATCTGTGGTGTGTAGGATCTGTGGTGTAGGATCTGTGGTGTGTAGGATCTGTGGTGTGTAGGATCTGTGGTGTAGGATCTGTGGTGTAGGATCTGTGGTGTAGGATCTGTGGTGCAGGATCTGTGGTGTAGGATCTGTGGTTTGTAGGATCTGTGGTTTGTAGGATCTGTGGTGTAGGATCTGTGGTGTAGGATCTGTGGTGTGTAGGATCTGTGGTGTAGGATCTGTGGTGTAGGATCTGTGGTGTAGGATCTGTGGTGTGTAGGATCTGTGGTGTAGGATCTGTGGTGTAGGATCTGTGGTGTAGGATCTGTGATGTGTAGAATCTGTGGTGTAGGATCTGTGGTGTAGGATCTGTGGTGTGTAAGATCTGTAGTGTAGGATCTGTGGTGTAGGATCTGTGGTGTAGGATCTGTGGTGTGTAGGATCTGTGGTGTAGGATCTGTGGTGCAGGATCTGTGGTGTAGGATCTGTGGTTTGTAGGATCTGTGGTGTAGGTTCTGTGGTGTAGGATCTGTGGTGTAGGATCTGTGGTGTAGGATCTGTGGTGTACAGGATCTGTGGTGTACAGGATCTGTAGTGTACAGGATGTGTGGTGTAGGATCTGTGGTGTACAGGATCTGTGGTGTAGGATCTGTGGTGTCGGATCTGTGGTGTAGGATCTGTGGTGTAGAATCTGTGGTGTAGGATCTGTGGTGTGTAGGATCTGTGGTGTAGGATCTGCAGTGTACAGGATCAGTGGTGTAGGATCTGTGGTGTAGGATCTCTGGTGTAGGATCTGTGGTGTAGGATCTGTGGTGTAGGATCTGTGGTGTGTAGGATCTGTGGTGTAGGATCTGTGGTGTAGGATCTGTGGTGTAGGATCTGTGGTGTGTAGAATCTGTGGTGTAGTATCTGTGGTGTAGGATCTGTGGTGTGTAAGATCTGTGGTGTAGGATCTGTGGTATACAGGATCTGTGGTGTAGGATCTGTGGTGTCGGATCTGTGGTGTAGGATCTGTGGTGTAGAATCTGTGGTGTAGGATCTGTGGTGTAGGATCTGTGGTGTAGGATCTGCAGTGTACAGGATCTGTGGTGTAGGATCTGTGGTGTAGGATCTGTGGTGTAGGATCTGTGGTGTAGGATCTGTGGTGTAGGATCTGTGGTGTAGGATCTGTGGTGTGGGATCTGTGGTGTAGAATCTGTGGTGTAGGATCTGTGGTGTAGGATCTGTGGTGTAGGATCTGTGGTGTAGGATCTGTGGTGTAGGATCTGTGGTGTAGGATCTGTGGTGTCGGATCTGTGGTGTAGGATCTGTGGTGTAGGATCTGTGGTGTAGGATCTGTGGTGTAGGATCTGCAGTGTACAGGATCTGTGGTGTAGGATCTGCGGTGTAGGATCTGTGGTGTAGGATCTGTGGTGTAGGATCTGTGGTGTAGGATCTGTGGTGTAGGATCTGTGGTGTAGGATCTGTGGTGTAGGATCTGTGATGTGTAGGATCTGTGGTGTGTAGGATCTGTGGTGTGTAGGATCTGTGGTGTAGGATCTGTGGTGTAGGATCTGTGGTGTGTAGGATCTGTGGTGTAGGATCTGTGGTGTAGGATCTGTGGTGTGGGATCTCTGGTGTACAGGATCTGTGTTGTGTAGGATCTGTGTTGGTGTGTGTGTTCGTGTGTCTGTATGTGCATGTGTGTTTTTGTGTCTGTATACATTGTTGCACTTTTCTGCCCGTGCATGGTGTCTGGGTGTGTCCACCTGTGACTGGGTTTCTGCTGCACCTCTGGGCTCAAGGTCCTTGGTGGCTCTGAGGCGTCTTCCTAGGGTGGGGATCAGAGGATCCCCTCTATGTTTAGGATGGAGCCAGGCCTTTTCTTTGCATGGCCTCTCCTGAGTGCCAGAGTGCAGGAACTCTGCTATGACCCGCGTCCTGGGCGGGACTGCAGCTCGCCCAGCCATGACAGGGACCCCAGCGCTGAGGCAGGATTGGGCTGGGGAGACTGCAGCTGCCCAGAGCCCAGCTGCCTCTGGAAGCCATGGCCACGCTGTGGCAGGGCAACAAGGGGCGGCAGGAGAGCCTAGGGAGGCAGGGGAGGGCTGCAGGGGCAGACAGCAGGAGGGCTGCAGGGGAGGTCAGCAGGAGGGCTGCAGGGGAGGACAGCAGGAGGGCTGCAGGGGAGGTGAGCAGGAGGCCTGCAGGGGAGGTCAGCAGTAGGGCTGCAGCAGAGGTCAGCAGGAGGGCTGCAGGGGAGGACAGCAGGAGGGCTGCAGGGGAGGACAGCAGGAGGGCTGCAGGGGAGGTCAGCAAGAGGCCTGCATGGGAGGACAGCAGGAGGCCTGCAGGGGAGGACAGCAGGAGGGCTGCAGGGGAGGTCAGCAGTAGGGCTGCAGCAGAGGTCAGCAGGAGGGCTGCAGGGGAGGACAGCAGGAGGGC
Organism: Megascapheus bottae; assembly: GCF_031878675.1. Taxonomy (NCBI): domain Eukaryota; kingdom Metazoa; phylum Chordata; class Mammalia; order Rodentia; family Geomyidae; genus Megascapheus; species Megascapheus bottae. The sequence goes on along the minus strand of NC_143515.1, from coordinate 83,009,178 downwards.
TGCAGGGGAGGACAGCAGGAGGGCTGCAGGGGAGGTCAGCAAGAGGCCTGCATGGGAGGACAGCAGGAGGCCTGCAGGGGAGGACAGCAGGACTCCTTCAGGGGAGCTGAGTAGGAGGGCTGCAAGGGAGGACAGCAGGAGGGCTGCAGGGGAGCTCAGTAGGAGGGCTGCAAGGGAGGACAGCAGGAGGGCTGCAGGGGAGGTCAGTAGGGGGGCTGCAGGGGAGGACAGCAGGAGGGCTGCAGGGGAGGACAGCAGGAGGGCTGCAGGGGAGGACAGCAGGAGGGCTGCAGGGGAGGTCAGTAGGAGGGCTGCAGGGGAGGACAGCAGGAGGGCTGCAGGGGAGGACAGCAGGAGGACTGCAAGGTAGGTCTGTAGGAGGGCTGCAGGGGAGGAGAGCAAGAGGGCTGCAGGGGAGGACAGCAGGAGGCCTGCAGGGGAGGACAGCAGGAATCCTGCAGGGGAGGTCAGTAGGAGGGCTGCAGGGGAGGACAGCAGGAGGGCTGCAGGGGAGGACAGCAGGAGGGCTGCAGGGGAGGACAGCAGGAGGGCTGCAGGGGAGGTCAGTAGGAGGGCTGCAGGTGAGGACAGCAGGAGGCCTGCAGGGGAGGTCAGCAGGAGGGCTGCAGGGGAGGACAGCAGGAGGGCTGCAGGGGAGGACAGCAGGAATCCTGCAGAGGAGGACAGCAGGAGGCCTGCAGGGGAGGTTAACAGGAGGCCTGCAGGGGAGGACAGCAGGAGGGCTGCAGGGGAGGACAGCAGGAGGGCTGGAGGGGAGGACAGCAGGAATCCTGCAGGGGAGGACAGCAGGAGGCCTGCAGGGGAGGTTAGCAGGAATCCTGCAGGGGAGGAGAGCAGGAGGCCTGCAGGGGAGGTGAGCAGGAGGCCTGCAGGGGAGGACAGCAGGAGGGCTGCAGGGGAGGACAGTAGGAGAGCTTCAGGGGAGGACAGCAGGAGAGCTTCAGGGGAGGACAGTAGGAGGGCTGCAGGGAAGGTCAGCAGGAGGGCTGCAGGGGAGGACAGCAGGAGGGCTGCAGGAGAGGACAGCAGGAGGACTGCAGGGGAGGACAGCAGGAGGGCTGCAGGGGAGGACAGCAGGAGGGCTGCAGGGGAGGACAGCAGGAGGCCTGCAGGGGAGGACAGCAGGAGGGCTGCAGGGGAGGACAGCAGGAGGCCTGCAGGGGAGGACAGCAGGAGGGCTGCAGGGGAGGACAGCAGGAGGGCTGCAGGGGAGGACAGCAGGAGAGCTTCAGGGGAGGACAGCAGGAGAGCTTCAGGGGAGGACAGTAGGAGGGCTGCAGGGAAGGTCAGCAGGAGGGCTGCAGGGGAGGACAGCAGGAGGGCTGCAGGAGAGGACAGCAGGAGGACTGCAGGGGAGGACAGCAGGAGGGCTGCAGGAGAGGACAGCAGGAGGACTGCAGGGGAGGACAGCAGGAGCCCTGCAGGGGAGGACAGCAGGAGGGCTGCAGGGGAGGACAGCAGGAATCCTGCAGGGGAGGTCAGCAGGAGGGCTGCAGGGGAGGACAGCAGGAGTCCTGCAGGGGAGGTCAGCAGGAGGGCTGCAGGGGAGGACAGTAGGAGGACTGCAGGGGAGGACAGCAGGAGGGCTGCAGGGGAGGACAGTAGGAGGACTGCAGGGGAGGACAGCAGGAGGGCTGCAGGGGAGGACAGCAGGAGGCCTGCAGGGGAGGTCAGTAGGAGGGCTGCAGGGGAGGACAGTAGGAGGGGGCGGAGGGCAGGAGGGGGCGGAGGGCAGGAGGGGGCAGTGAGCAGGTCCATTCAGCCATCATGCTGGGGAATGACATCATCATTTTGAGAAAAAATTAAACATTCTCCGTCTGTCTGTCTGTCTGTCTGTCTGTCTGTCTGTCTGTCTGTCTCTCTCTCTCTCTCTCTCTCTCTGTATTCCTCTCTCCCACCCTCCCCCCACTCTCTCTCAGCACTGTGGATTGAACTCCCAGCCTTATGCCTTCTAAGCAGGTTCCCTGCCCCTGGAGTCACACGGCCCCGCCTTTTAAGTTTTAGTTATCGTCCCTCTAATGACTAAGTGATAGGGTCTAATAATGGAGACAGGGTCTGATAATGGAGACAGGGTCTGATAATGGAGACAGGGTTTAATAATAGAGATAGGGTCTAATAATGGAGACAGGGTCTGATAATGGAGACAGGGTCTGATACTGGAGACAGGGTTTAATAATAGAGATAGGGTCTAATAATGGAGACAGGATCTAATAATGGGGATAGGGTCTAATACTGGAGACAGGGTCTAATAATGTACACAGGGTCTAATAATGGAAATACAGTCGAATAAGGGAGATAGATAGGGTCTAATAATGGGGATAGATAGGGTCTTATAATGGAGATAGGGTCTAATAATGGAGATAGGGTCAAATAATGGAGATAGGGTTTAATAATAATGGAGATAGGGTTTAATAATAATTGAGATAGGGTCTAATAACTGAGATAGGGTGTAATAAAGGAGACAGGGTGTAATAATGGAGACAGGGTCTGATATTGGAGACAGGGTTTAATAACAGAGATAGGGTCTAATAATGGAGACAGGGTCTCATAATGGAGATAGGGTCTAATAATGGAGACAGGGTCTAATAATGGAGACAGGGTCTAATAATGGGGATAGGGTCTAATAATGGAGACAGGGTCTAATAATGGGGATAGGGTCTAATAATGGAGACAGGGTCTAATAATGGGGATAGGGTCTGATAATGGAGACAGGGTTTAATAATGGAGACAGTGTCTAATAATGGGGATAGGGTCTAATAATGGAGACAGGGTCTAATAATGGAGACAGGGTCTAATAATGGGGATAGGGTCTAATCATGGGGATAGGGTCTAATAATGGAGACAGGGTCTACTAATGGAGATAGGGTCTGATAATGGAGACAGGGTCTAATAATGGAGATAGATAGGGTCTAATAATGGAGACAGGGTCTAATAATGGAGATAGATAGGGTCTAATAATGGAGACAGGGTCTAATAATGGAGATAGGGTCTGATAATGGAGACAGGGTCTGATAATGGAGACAGGGTCTAATAATGGGGATAGGGTCTGATAATGGAGACAGGGTCTAATAATGGAGACAGGATCTAATAATGGGGATAGGGTCTAACAATGGAGACAGGGTCTAATATGGAGACAGGGTCTGATAATGGAGACAGGGTTTAATATTAGAGATAGGGTCTAATAATGGAGACAGGATCTAATAATGGGGATAGGGTCTAATAATGGAGACAGGGTCTAATAATGGAGACAGGGCCTAATAATGGAGACAGGATCTAATAATGGGGATAGGGTCTAATAATGGAGACAGGGTCTAATAATGGAGACAGGGTCTAATAATGGAGACAGGATCTAATAATGGGGATAGGGTCTAATAATGGAGATAGGGTCTAATAATGGAGATAGGGTCTAATAATGGAGATAGGGTCTAATAATGGAGACAGGGTCTAATAATGGAGACAGGGTCTAATAATGGAGACAGGATCTAATAATGGGGAGAGATAGGGTCTATTAATGGGGATAGGGTCTCATAATGGAGATAGGGTCTAATAATGGAGACAGGATCTAATAATGGAGACAGGGTCTAATAATGGGGATAGGGTCTAATAATGGAGACAGGGTCTAATAATGGGGATAGGTTGTAATAATGGAGACAGGGTCTAATAATGGAGATAGATAGGGTGTAATAATGAGGATAGGGTCTGATAATGGAGACAGGGTCTAATAATGGAGACAGGGTCTAATAATGGGGATAGGGTCTGATAATGGAGACAGGGTCTAATAATGGGGATAGGGTCTAATAATGGAGACAGGGTCTAATAATGGGGATAGGGTCTGATAATGGAGACAGGGTCTAATAATGTGGATGGAGTCTGATAATGGAGACAGGGTCTAATAATGGGGATAGGGTTTAATAATGGAGACAGGGTCTAATAATGGGGATAGGGTCTGATAATGGAGACAGGGTCTAATAATGTGGATGGAGTCTGATAATGGAGACAGGGTCTAATAATGGAGACAGGGTCTAATAATGGGGACAGGGTCTAATAATGGGGACAGGGTCTAATAATGGGGATAGGGTCTGATAATGGAGACAGGGTCTGATAATGGAGACAGGGTCTAATAATGGAGATGGATAGGGTCTAATAATGGGGATAGGGTCTGATAATGGAGACAGGGTCTAATAATGGGGATAAGGTCTGATATTGGAGACAGGATCTGACAAGGTAGACGGGGTCTGATAATGGAGACAGGGTCTCTGCCCTTTGACCTGGGAGCAGTCTTGCACCCAGACCCTCGCACCCACCTCTCCCGGGTGGCTCCGATCCCAGCTGTGAGGCTCTGGCTCCCAGCAGAAACACACTCTGAAAAACAGCTTCTGCTGTGGCGGGCTGGCACTGCCATCCTGGGGACTCAGGAGCCTGGAAGCTGAGGCGTCGGTTCAACGCCCGCCTAGGCAGCAAAGTCTGTGAGACTTTCATCTCCAGTTAATCACCAAGAAGCCAAAAGCGGAGCTGCGGCTCTGCTGGTAGAGCAAAATACCCTGAAGACAGCACCAGGCTCTGAGTTTGAGCCTACACAAACTAGAGTCAACTCAACCCGACAGCCTTCCGTTGACCAATTTATTATTTGTTATTCTTCTTTTCTTTTTAGTTTAAGGCAAAGTAAGCTGGGTTCCCGTGGCTCACCCCTGTCATCCTAGCTACCCAACAGGCTGGGATCTAAGGACTGAAGGTCAAGGCCAGCCTCTGCAGGAAAGTCCAGGAGACCCTGATCTCCAGTTTACCACCAAAATTCCAGAAATGGAGCTGTGGCTCAAAGGCAGAGCACTAGCCTAGAGCAAAGGAAAGTTAGAGGACAGTCCACAGGCTTGCAGTTCAAGCCTCAGGGCACACACACACACAGAGTAAAATAGTGGGATAGTGTTTGGATTGTTCAGAGTGAAACAACTGCATGTTAAAATTACCAGATACATTTTTTGTCAGTCCTGGACTTGAGCTCAGGGCCTGGGCATTGTCTTTGAGCTTTCTCGAGGCTAGCACTATACCACTTGAGCCACAGCACCACTTCTGTCTTTTTCCTATGTATGTGGTACTGAGGAATTGAACCCGGGTCTTCATGCATGCTAGGTAAGCACTTTAACCACTAGGCCAAACTCCTGGCCCCAGATACATTTTTTAAATAATGAAATGCATGCTGGAACACTGTGTGTACTGAGGCTAGGTGAGCAGCGTACAGAGTCAGTGGAAATTCCACTGGGGGAGTGAAATCTCTTCCCTGCAGGGAAGGGGTGACAATGACAAGAATTATTGTGCCCATAAGCTGACGTGTGGACGTGGAGCCCATTTGTAAGACCCTCAAGATAATAAACAAATAAAACAAAGTAAGTTTAAATGGGGTATTCTTATGGCTTTTCCTTGAGAGACGTAGGCTCCACTGGTTCTGTCTTTCCTCTCCTGTCTTCACAATACAAGCAGAGGACATGCCTGTGCATAAAACACAGGGTTGTGGGAAGTGGCATTGCACATCTGTGCTCGCTCTAGTCTGTCCTTCAGCTCCACATCACCTAGATATCCTTACACCCCAAGAAACCTCTGCCTAGTGGGCGCAGTCTGCCATGAGGCGTGTCCTCGGACGGCCAGCACAGCCAGCACGAGAACCCCCACCCTTCCGTGCTGCACAATGCCCTCTGCGGACGCAGCTCTGGCCTCAGGCTCAGCTGGATTTCCTTTTCCTTGTGGTTGGTGACCCTTGCCAAGATGAGCATGAGAAGAGATGAGTAACCCTCGATGCCAGGACAAGAGTTATACTCCATTAAATGAAATCTGCAGGCCTCGCAGTATTTTTGACCCACCACAAATTCTCATTCTTTCAGGATGTGCTTGACTCTTACCAAGAGTGTAAGTCACAAGGGCCAGGCCTGCGAGGAAGCTGAGTTGTGGATGCAGGCCAATCCCAGAAAGGTCCCCGAGAGCCAGGGCAAGCCTTAGCTCAGGGAAACTGAGGCAGGGTCGCTAGCTTTGTGACTGAATTCTGAAGATTCAAACGAGAACAAAATGCTTGACCACATCTCATCTGTTGTTTTGAAATTCTGTCCCCCCCCAGACAGTTTAACGTTTTCCTTCCAGTGGATGTAATAAAATAGCCTATCCTGTATGTCTGAAAGCCAAAACAAAGACCAAGTTTGCATTGGCTCTGCACATGGCGTGAGCCTGGCACTGCCGGGCACGCACCCCGCCTGACCACGTGGGGTTCTGACGCACGCGGGCTCCCACGCTCGGTGCTGTCTCATCTTTGGTGACTTGTCACCAACCATCCCACAGACCCATGTCAACATCCTCTGGATGTCACCAGCGACGTGGCCCAGACCCCTGCACACACCACGTCCTGGCGTTCGTCCTGCCGCTTCCACACTGTCCCTAACCACAGGTCTGCGGGGGTCAACACAACACTTCTGTGCAGACAGTGGCCCCCTTTTTACACCAGGCACAATCTGCCTAGGGCTAATGTGATAGGCCCAGGCTTGGTGGAAACACAACACTGCCTTCCTTCCTTCCTTCCTTCCCACGCCCCCGTTGCCACAACCAGCCTGTCTCTCTCTTCTTCCCTCCCTCCCCCTGCCCAGTGAGAGGTGTGCACAAACACAGATCCTAACCCTGGATGTACACAGTGAAGCCGAGAAGCAAGAGAAGAACCGTCTCAGACTGCCATGTGGGGCTGGGTCACGCCATGCACCAGCTGCAGCCCGACTACACCTTGTCTGTTCCAGCCACTGCTTTCAAATTCCCCGGAGCCTAATACTTCTCATGCCTCTAATCCTGGTTACATGGGCTTAGAGTAGGGAGGATCAAAGTTCAAGGGCAGTCCTGGGAGGAAAAATTAGCCAGACCCAGCCAATCTACCGTAATCTATCATAAAATAAAACCAAGCTGGGCACGGTGGTATGTGCTTGTAGTCCCTGACACACAGGTGATGGGTTGTGATCTTAGCCTAGCTTTCGATCAAAGTGCAAGATCCAACCTGGAAAAAACACAAATCCTGAAGCAGAAGGACTGGGAGCAGGGATGGCTCAAGGAGAAGAGTGGTTGCCTTACAAATGCGAGGCCCTGACTTCCAGCCATAGTACCACCAGAAAAAGCAAGCAACCAAGATCACCAAGTCTCCCCGAGTCTGCAGCCATGGCTTGCACACCGGCCACCTGCCTGGACAATCTGAGCTCCCGGGCCCGGAGGCCTGAAGGGCAGGCCAGCTCGGAGCCCAGCGGGTAGGTGCCGGCTGCTCTGTGCTGGGGAATAGCCCGGGGACCTGGGGACAGGCTCTGCTCAGTCCAGGTCTGAGGAAGCCCAGTGTTGGCTGGAGTTGCACTAGGAGTGGTTCTTGAGGGGAGTCAGAGCCAGGTGGGGTGAGCAGGCCGTGTCTCAGCCCTCCCTCCTTCCCAGACCTGTGCCCAGCATCGGGGCTCCTAAACATGGGGTGCCTCTGCTTTGGCCCAGACACATCCTAGATCCAGGAGACCTCGGTGGACAGGACATCAGAAGGTGTGTCTGTGTCGGCTGGCCAGGCGCAGGGCCACAATCTGGTATATACGGCCAGGCGTTCACCGGGTTGCCTCAAGTTAACTTCTTTACCAACAGCATACTGTCCCTGCCTTGGCCAAATCTGTGCTCGGGTCGATTGGAAAAACAAGAGTGAGCGGTAAGATTGGACAGTGGAGCTATGACACTGGACTCTCACACCGAGGTTCATCCAGGTCTGGCGTGAAGTAAGGCACGAGCCTTCTCAGCCGTGCAGGGCTCGGAACACGCCTCTGTTCTCTCCAGAGGAAATGCATTCCATCCCAACACAGGACTCTCCAATCAGCACATATTAGAATGCCGCCTGCTTAGAAGCTGGAAACGCCCGATGCACAGATGCTCACGTGTAGTGCTGCAGTGTCTCCGGGAATGAAGGAAACTCACAACACACTTGCACTGTTGAAGTTGTCATCACTTACTCACGTTAGCCAGCATGTACTGCTGAGACTAAGAAGATATAAACCACTTTGCAAGTCCACGGCATTATTGCACTATTCACAGTAGCCAAGATAGGACACAGCCCAGAGGCCCTACGATTGATGAGTGGATCCAGAAAATGCGCTATTTACACAACAGAATTTTACTCATCTCTCAAATAAGATCATGTCACTTGCAGGGAAATGGATGGACCTGGGAAAAATCATGAAGTAAGTCAAGCTCAGCGAGATGCACAGTGTGGAAGTTAGATCTAAAATGCAGATGTACACGACAACATATACAGGCTTGGATGCACATACAAGCAAATGGACTGAAGGATGGTGCACTTAGGGGTGGAGTCTGTAGTGTGACTCCTCTGAAAAACCGACAGACTTTGAAGCCACGAATACAGGAAGCAGACACACTGGAGACTGGAAGGGCCCTCACACGAGACGGGAAGGATGAGCAGAGACCATCGTTACCCTCAACATGCACGATCTAGAAATTAAAATATGCAGCTTGGGATTAGGCATAGGAGGAGGAAAATGAGAAGGATGAAAGGGAGAACACTGATTGAGATACATTATACCCCTAACCTGAGCTTTAATAAAATTATTTGTGTTTCCCAGTCCTGGGCTTGAGCTCAGGGCCTGAGCACTGTCCTTGGATTTTCTCAAGGCTAGAGCTCTACCACCTGAGCCTCAGCACCACTTCTGGCTTTTTCCTATGTATGTGGTACTGAAGAATCGAACCCAGGTCTTCATGCATGCTAGGCAAGCACTTTAACCACTAGGCCAAACTCCCGGTCCTAATAAAATTAACTTAAAAAATTCAAAATAAAAAATTACATTTGCAACTTCCATCCTTTTTTCAAGCAAAGCTGAAGAACATTGAAATAGTTTAAATCTTCAATTACACAATTATTTCTAAAAACTGCCTGCAGAATAAATGGACAGAAGATATCTCTGGTCATAAGGACCAGCTGGGAATTTCAAGCACTGACACATGGAAAGTGACAGTGGGATGGGAAAACTTTGAGGATTCAACATGCTGCTACACTAAGAAGCTACGCCCTCACTCACAGAGAAAGCGGAGGAAAGCTGCAGGACCTCTGTGAGTCCCCAGAAAGCTGGGAGCCACTCTTGAAGGATGGTGAGAGGACTGACAAAGTTTCAGGTCTCGTGTTAAACTCAGTATCTACAGCTGAAAAGCTTAACGTGTTCTGCAGAGCTGACAGCCGGTGGGAAGAGGATATTGCGTTTGTGCATATCAGAGCCAGAAGAGCTCCCGGAGGAAGACAAGAAGAAAAGAAAACAAAACCTGTGCCACACCCAGGTCAAACAGTTAGAACCCAATCAGAAGGAAGGGGAGCTGGAGGGTGTCCCCCGTGGAGGAGAGCCGGAGGGCTGTCCCCGTGGAGGAGAGCTGAAAGGTGTCCCCCCTGGAGGAGAGCCGGAGGACTGTCCCCGTGGAGGAGAGCTGAAAGGTGTCCCCCGTGGAGGAGAGCCGGAGGGTGTCTCCGTGGAGGAGTGGGTCGAGGGCCTTCAGAGCCGGGACCTGACAAGATGGCCCAGCCCCGCACCCTTCCCAAGCAGAGGTGGAAAGGGCTTCTTGCATGTCCTAGGAAAAGACAGCAGTCTGGTATGGAAATAGGATTGGCAGATGTCCTGGAAAGAAACAACTCCAAAATACTCTCCAAAACGCAATCTCATGCTTAAAGCACAGGCTAAGCTAGTTACAATGACCCCTGGGCAGTCGGAGGGGAGGAGAGGGGACGGGGTGAGGCGGGGGATGAGTACATGACAAGAGTAAAGGAGAAAGGGTGGCTGCTGCACAGCGTCCCCGGCGATCTGAGCTCTGACGCTGGGGCTGCCCATCTGAAGCAGGCCAGCTCCTCCTGTGGGAAAGTGTGGGGAGCACCCGCAGGACACACGTCATCTTATGTAGAACGCTTACAAAGCACAGGTCCTGGGAAAACTCTTTGGGAAACCTGGGCGCGTGCAGAAAACTAAAGGTAGATTCCTGTGTGTTACCACGCACAGATATCACCTCAAAGTGGACTGAAGACCTCAACATTAGACCCGAAACTTTGAAATTACTGCAAGAGGGAGTAGGAGAAACATCTGAGCTTATTGGCCTAGGCAGAAACTTTCTTTAAGGTCCCAGGGGCAAAGCAGAGAGGAGAGACTTGACGAATGGGATTACGTCAGAATAAAAAGGATATAGTTACCAAGCCAGAAAGACAGCCAGCACCCTGGGAGAAGAGCTTCACCAGCAGCACATCAGACAAAGGCCTAAGGAGCTCAAGAAAAGAACCCCTCCAAACCTAACACACCAGTCACGGAATGGGCAAGGGAGCTGAGGAGAGACGTCTCAGAAGAGGTGAGCATGGCAAAAGAAACACATGAGGGAGTGCTCTTCATCCATGACCGTAAAGGAAATGCAAATCACAACAACGGGATTCCATCCTATCACCCCAGTTAGACCGCACAACTTCGTAAATGTGAATGCGGCAAGTGTTGGAGGGATGTGGAGAAAAAGGAACCCTACTGCTCTGTTGTTGGGAATGTAAACTAGTACAGCTGCTCTGGACAGTGGAAAACTGGAAGTGGGGCTGTGACTCAGGGCTAGGGATGCATCCTTGAGCAGAAGAGCCCAGGCCCAGAGCTCAAGTCCCACAACTGACAAAAGCAAACAAACAGAAAACTAAACATAGATCATCCCTACGACCCGGCCTTACCACTTCTGGCCATCTCCCCAGAACATCACAAGCCTGTAAAGACACTTCCATATCAGGGTCCATTGCCAAGCTGTGGAAACAGTTTATGGCCATATCAGTGTCACACAGCCAAGCTATGGAAACAGCCCGGATGCCTTATAATAGATGAGCAGATTTCAAAAAAAAAAACAAAAAACGGTGTCTATACACAATGGAAGTGTAGGCAGCTGTTAGAAAGAGTAACATTATGTCATTTTCAGGGAAATGGATGGACCCAGATCAAATGGTAAGTGGGGTAAGCCAGGCTCAGAGTGACCAACAGCACATGTTCTCTCTCCTATGCAGAAGCCAGATATAAAAGATGAGGACATAATGACTATACAGGACTCTAGACACGCACACAGTCAGACTGGAGAAGGCGACTCTTAGGGGAGGAGCACAAAGGCACAATGCCTGTGCGCCTCTGACCATATAAAATAATATTTATTGAAATCAATTCCAGGAAAACAAGAGGCTACCCCCTCTCTTTTTGTCTTGTTTGTTCATTTGTCTATTTTTAGGAAGACAATGGAGGGGTAAGGATGGACAGAGCAGGACCTGGGGAGAGCGTGGCCTGGGCAGCGTGGTGGACAGAGCAGGACCTGGGGAGAGCGTGGCCTGGGCGGCGTGGTGGACAGAGCAGGACCTGGGGAGAGCGTGGCCTGGGCGGTGTGGTGGACAGAGCAGGACCTGGGGAGAGCATGGCCTGGGCAGCGTGATGGGCTGCAATGGCTTCCTGAGGCCGGCAAGGGTCCAGTGTGAGCACTTCACTCCCGGCTCACCCTCCCTGACACGGAGAAAGAAGAATCCTTCCTAAGACCTGGGTTTCTCAGCCCCAGGGTCTGAAATCCATACTCCTCTGTGGGGAGGGATTAATTAAGATTTATTAGCTCAATAAACAAGAATATTGAAAATAACTTGTGGTAGCTCCCGAAGGCGATGAAGCATTGATTGTGTACCTGAGAGTAACTGAGTCAGATTTATACTTGCACTGAGCAATGGCTTCTCACCAAAAGGTTTCCGGCTAGATGAAAGAAATTAATAATAATAAAAAAACGTAAATGTATCTGAGGTGTAGCCAGCAGACATCTCAGGCTACATCTCAACTCCAGAACCTTCAGCCTGGGTCGCACGTGTTTTCCCAGTTGTTTCTGGCGATGTGAGCATTAAGACAGGATTTCTTCCTGGTGGATGGTCTGCTGGGGTCCGACAGCAGCCGAGCATTGCTGTGCGGATGGCGCTTCCGGTCAGGACAACCCTGATTCGTACGTGCCGTCTAACACGTCCACACCGCTGTGTCCACGTAGGAGGGTTTGAACTACAAAGCCTTCCGTTTTTCCTCGTTGATTCCTTGCTTTAGATTTCTGAACTTGATTACATACTAAATAGGATGTGCAGGATTGATGAGACCTCCTGTGTAAGCCATGGTGGACAGAGGAGTCAGGACAGACTCACCCAGAGCAGGGGACAGTGTGCAGCTCCTAACATGCATTCCAGGCCATGGGGTGGATGTTTTATGACAGGGTTGCATGTACTGTGACTAGGTTGCATGTATTGGGGCTGGGGTTCTATGAACCAGGGCTGGTTGAGTGTACTGGTGCTGGATATGTACACTACGGCTCCGTTAGTGTGCTAGAGCTGGGGTTCCATGACCCAGGGCTGGATGCATGTGCTAGGGCTGGGCTGTATGTACTAGAGATGGGTTATCTCTTAGAGAGCCCGACCTCCTCAGCTCTGACCTGGAGCTGGGCTGTCTTTAGAGAGCCCGACCTCCTCAGCTCTGACCTGGAGCTGGGCTGTCTTTAGACATCCCGACCTCCTCAGCTCTGACCTGGAGCTGTGTTGTCTTTAGACATCCTGACCTCCTCAGGTCTGATCTGAGCTGGGCTGTCTTTAGAGATCCTGACCTCCTCAGCTCTGACCTGGAGCTGGGCTGTCTTTAGAGATCCCGACCTCCTCAGCTCTGACCTGGAGCTGGGCTGTCTTTAGAGATCCTGACCTCCTCAGCTCTGAGCTGGAGCTGGGCTGTCTTTAGACATCCTGACTTCCTCAGCTCTGAGCTGGAGCTGGGCTGTCTTTAGATATCCCGACCTCCTCAGCTCTGAGCTGGAGCTGGGCTGTCTTTAGACATCCCGACCTCCTCAGCTCTGAGCTGGAGCTGGGCTGTCTTTAGACATCCTGACCTCCTCAGCTCTGAGCTGGAGCTGTGTGGTCTTTAGACATCCCGACCTCCTCAGCTCTGACCTGGAGCTGTGTTGTCTTTAGACATCCTGACCTCCTCAGGTCTGATCTGAGCTGGGCTGTCTTTAGACATCCTGACCTCCTCAGCTCTGAGCTGGAGCTGTGTTGTCTTTAGACATCCTGACCTCCTCAGGTCTGATCTGAGCTGGGCTGTCTTTAGACATCCTGACCTCCTCAGCTCTGAGCTGGAGCTGGGCTGTCTTTAGACATCCCGACTTCCTCAGCTCTGAGCTGGAGCTGGGTGTCTTTAGACATCCCCGACCTCCTCAGCTCTGAGCTGGAGGCCCCTGCTGGGTAGTATAATCCCGGGTGTGAGATGGTTCCTCTACCTCCCCATCAGTCAGTGGGGGCAAAGAGGGCCAGTGGCCCCGGCCCATCTGGACCTGCACGGCAGCACAGAGCACATTTACTCCATTACGGGAACAGTCACCGGCCTTCCATAAGTCTCAGCCGCTCACCTTCTCATGAGCAAGTGTGAAGAACAACATCTCAGTTAAAAGTCAAGTGTAGATTCGTGGTCACCGTGCTTATTCATGCTAACAGTACAGTGTTCTGATCCTTTGACAGGACTGCAGTTCGGGCCACCTTTTGATTCATATCGTCCTTCAGTGAGCAAAGTGGAAGAAGAGGTGGCACTGGATATCCAGCTTTGTGAGGTCAGGGGCAGCGTCCCAGCAGCTGGGACCTGGGACAGCTAATGCCAGCAGCGGGCAGGAGAGGGCTACAATGACTGGGAGCAGGCAAGCCATGGAGAGAGAAACCAGCTGAGCAGCGAGGCCAGCGAGGTGGGGTGGGGGAGAGACGGAAATGTGTTTTAATAACCCATTTTCCCTCCATTTGCTCCCATCAGGATGGGAAGGAACGCAAGACTTGGCTCACACCACTTAAGGGCAATAGAACTTCCATCCTGCTACAAAAACCACTGCCCGGAGGCCCCAGGCGGTGAAGGAGGTGAGGGTTCAGCCAAGATGACCCACGGCTCACTTAGGGGCACAGACAGAACCAAACGGACTGCAGTGGAACCACTGCTCAGAACTGCACGACTTGGTATAAACTAGGGCTTTAGGTTTTATCTCAGCCCTTAAAGCAGACCATAAAATTAGATCATGTACTGAAACCAGATTAAAGCGGGCGGATGGCACATGTGGGCCTCAGAAGTTCAGTGTGACTCGTGCTGTCTCCAGGACCAGGGGCGGCTCATGATTCTGCCCAATAATCAAGGAAATTTATTTTGATAAAATTCACACTTAATAACATTCTTTTTTGTAAGTCACTGGACTTGAACTCAGGGCCTGGATCCTGTCCTTGAGCCCTTTTGCTCAAGGCTCATGCTCTGCAACATGAGCCTTTGAGCCACAGCTCCACTTCTGGTTTCCTTGTGGTTAATTGGAGATGAGTCTCACCGACTTTCAAGCCCTGGCAGGCTTCAAACCTTGATCCTCAGATCTCGTCTTCCTGAGTAGTTAGGATTACAGGTGCAAACCACGGGTGCTAACAGTCTCCTTTTCTGGAGAGGGATTCTGCATTTCAGAGGGAAGCGCGGGGGACGGGGGCCATGTGAACACTGCGTTGATCATGCCTATTTCACTTCCACTTGATTTTCTTTTCTTTTTATCGTTGACAACATTGGAGATCATTCGATCTGAAGTGCAGATGATCTGTGTGCTGTGCATATGGACACAGAGAGGAGGTGGAAGTGGAGAGACTTGGGTTTCCGGAACACACCGCACAGGTAGACTCCAGAGCCCCTCCTGGCAGCTCTCTCTGTCTGCCTCTCAGATGGTGTGTGAACAAACCTTTCTTTAATTGGTTGCCATAGAAACATGCTTTCTGTTGACATGGTTATCATAGTGGCTTGTCTTTTCTTGTTGATTTGTAGACAGGGGCTAGTGTGGAGCGAACAGCTCAGCTCTGGGCGTTGTTTCTCTGGACATTTACAGCAGATGGAGATCCATAGTGCCAGTCTCTCCAGAAAACGGCCATCGTAGATTGTGTGTGTGACTAACACTGGGGCTGCCAAGACTTCCACTTGTCCCTCTCCCCGATCCACTCTAGCCAGTTCACCCAGACGGGTCAAGCTCCCGTCTCTCTAAACCTTCCTACCTTGGCACCCATGTGCTGCCAGCCGCAGCTGTAAGTGGGTGCACCCAGATAATGTTGCCCGTGAAAAGCCGTTTCGAGCCATATCTGGGAAACAAAACTTACATATGCCTTGGCCCTTGCTAGGCAGATTGGAGGGGAAAAAAAGACCTTTTGAATCCCTGCCATTGTTTCCTATTTAAAAATTTAGAATCTGCAAGGAGAGGCTTGGCAGATTCCCAGGGAGCTGTAAAGCAGCGTGTTTGGCACTGTCACCTTGGCAGCAATTTGCATGTTCCAGGCTGCACCTGACAAGACCTGCCAGGCCTATCAGACATGAGAATCCTTCCTTCTCTGTGCTGAAGTGTCGGGAGCAGAAGGCTGAGCGGGGCGTGGCCACCATCTCAAACACGCTGAAGTTTGCCCTGGCTTCCAGCTCGTTATTTGGTGTGGTTCTGCTCCCTTCTCTCCACTGTGATCCACACACCTATTGCCGGCATGCACACACACATGTGAAACCAAATACGCAGGCACTGACATGGGCGGGAAGATCAGGCACACGAAGCCACAGTTCATAAAGGCCCAGCCTTCGCCACACGGGGGCCCAGCGCCGGGATCTGGCACTTGACATCTCTGGTCTCCCGTGGGCAAGGGTGGTCAGAGAGGCACCATGCATCCCTTCCCCAGGGCACTCGCGGTGGACGGCAGCCCGGGACTGATGTTCGAGGGGGAGTGACGCTAGCCATCGTGTTCCTCAGACACGCCTTCTGCTCCCCAGCGTCTTCTGAGGTCCCCGGGGCACGGGCAGAGGCTGGAGATGGAGCACTGCTCCCCCCCTACACACAACATGCTGGGAAACAGGCAGGCGGCCATTCAGAAGGGGACCTGCTCACCCGTGTGTCCACCCAACCTCCCGAGATGCTGGGCATCGGAAGACAATGCCAGCTAAGGATGCCACGGCATCACTGGCCTGCAGAACCCTGTCCGTGCTGTGACAGTGGCGAGGGCGCTGAGCCTGCGCTCCAGACTGTCCTCATGCTAGTTATCAGCACAGCTCCTGCCCTGTCTCCTGGGGCTCTCTTTGGAGTTATGGCCGTCGAGCCCTTCATCCTCACACAGCTGGGCTGTGGAAGGGAAAACTAACAGTGAAGCCTCCTTAACATCCAGGCAACACGTAGAGTCATCTTCAGACTGCTGCAGCCAAGGCTGGAGGCTGGAGGAGAGCTGGGACACCTCTGCGGGAAGCTTCATGGACCTGGATCTTTGCCCAGGGCAAATGTCTGAGGAAGATGGAGGGCGGTGGGCGAGCTCACGCAGCCCAGGGAGGAGGGGAAGCACCATGGACTCGAGAATGGGCTTTGGGGCTCAGTAAACATGGGATCCTCTAAGCCCTCCAGCACCCAGGCAGGCTGGCTCTTCTCCAGTGCAAATGCAGGTTTAATTAGGTGCTCAGGTGTGCAGAGAATGCTGGTAAGAGGTGTTCAGCTGAGCTCTTCAGAAACTGCCTAATTACCACACAGTGGCCGTGGCACAGAACCCCTCCCCATGCTGTCAGGAGCATTCTGGGAGCATCCAGAATTCTCCTCTGAGCTCAGTAGGACCTCTTCCTCCCCATTGCAGGCCCAAGGAGGCAAAAAGTCAGAGTACAGAACAGGAGAAAACCTTTGCCACTTACGTACGACAGTGGCCTAATATCCAGAATATACAGAGAGCCTAGAAAATGAAGGCCTCAAAGAATCAGCAACACATAATAAAAGGGCAAATGAACTAATTAGATATTTCTCAGAAGAAATAAAAGTGGCCGATAGACACATGAAGAAATGCTCAAGATCCCTGGCCATAAAGGAAATGCCAATCGAAACAATACCAAGATTGCGCCTCACCCCATTTAGACTGGCCATCGTGGAAAACACAAAGAATAACAGATGTTAGTGTGGACACGGCCATGCGGACACTAGCACACCATTGGTGGGAATGTAAACTTGCTCAGCCACTCCAGAAGGGACTATGGAGATTCATAAAAGAAACGGAACGCAGAACTCCCCTATGACCCAGTAATTCCCCTTCTGCGCACTTTCCACAAGATAACAACTCAGGGTGTAGTAAACCCGCCAGCACAGCTCTGCTAACTGAAGCACTGGTCACTGTCGCCTAGGTATGGAATCGACCCAGATGTGCCTCAACGGACAAACGGATCAAGAACACGTGCTCTGTCTACCTATGTGTCTATAAACAATATCACACCATTTGCAAAGAAATGGAAGGACCTGGAAAAACTGATATTAAGTCAGGCTCAAAAACACAATGAATGCATGTCTTCCATCACATGTAGAAGCTAGAACTAATGTATAGATACAAAAGTAAACATACAGGGCCTGTATGCAGTACACACGCATGTCTTAACGGAAGTCTGGGATGTGCAGGGGAGAATTCAAATAGTATCTAAATGAGCAAAACAAAATGAAGACCAGGAAACTGGTACTTGAAGCTTGGCGGGGAGCACTAAGGGAAGAGCGGAGAGAAACAGAGGCAGACAGGGAGAAGGCAGTCGTAATACTCGGTGCATATCCTATGAAAATGGGGCAATGCAGCAGGGTGGAATAGACAGAGAGAATGCTGGAAGGCTAACATCTGTGAGGTACACTGTATTCCTAAACTGACGTGCTGGGGGCAAATCCTTTGTACAACTACTTAAAGATAAGAAAAATACAACTTTTTCTTAAAAAGAATGATGAATGCTTGACATGCCAGATGTATTTAACCGGATTTAAAGTTTACACGATGTGTGCCTGTGTCTAAACCTCACACAGTTCTCACTCACATATGCAGTCTTACGTTTCTGTGTTACAGTTAAAAATAAATATATGAACAAAAATGCTTTCAGGGTGAGGAAAAGCTGAAAAGAGATGCATGGGTCAAACTGGTTGTGGGTGACAAAACTAAAAGAACCCAAATAATGAAGAGCCTTGTGTGCGCCAGTCTCTAGTCCAAGAGCCTGGGGGAGGGGGGCGCCAGACCCTGGTGAATCTCCTGAGTTCACGTCTGTGCCCTTTGTTCCTACACCTGAGAACTTGCGGGTGTTTGTTGACGACATGCCAGGCCCTCACTCTGTGGGTAGCCATAGGTACATCCTGACTGGACGTCAGGAATCTGCTCCAGCTCCCTCCCACGCTCTCCCTCCCGCCCCCACTCCTGGATTTCCTCCAGAGCGAGAGGCTTTTGTCCAGGTTGTTACCCAGATGTCCCAGCCAGCAGAGACAACTCACCTTTCCTTAAATAGTAGGGGAGGTGGAGCCAGACTGGAATCCTTACTGCCTAGGAACCCAGCATTAAGGAAGATGGGTCAGCTAAGGTTCTCTGTCCTTAGTGTCTTCAGGCAGTTGTACAAAGCGGTTAGCATTCCACCTGCTGAGCTCGGGTTCTCGTGACCTCATGAGCTGCATGGCACGTGACGTCCAGTGCCGAGGGAGTACATGTGCTTCATATCTGTGTGCATACACACAGGGCACACGTAGTGACACCACAAGGTGTGCATGTACTCACGAACCACACAGGTGCCGTCAGCCCCCACCCCGGACATGCATGCAGCTCTCAGCCTCACGAAATGTGGCCGCTCACTCCCACGCAGTGTTTGTCCCCCCGCGGAGCAAAATAGCTGTGCCTGAAGAGCCCATGTGCAGGTTTAACAAAAGGGATGCTCGCATACTTGAAATCACATTGTAAAGAAACTGTCTATGCTTAATTGTCAAAGTGTTCTTGTGGCTATTTTTTTTTCAATTTTGCCAGCCCTGGGCCTTGAGCTCAGGGCCTGAGCACTGTCGTTGGGCTTTCTCCAGGCTAGAGCTCTACCACTTGAGCCACAGAACCACTTCCGGCTTTTTTTCTATCGAGGAATTGAACCCGGATCTTCGTGTATGCTCGGCAAGCACTCCACCACTAGGCCACACTCCCAGCCCTGTAGCCATTTTTGCTTTTCAGTTTAATTTTTTGTCAGTTATGGAGCTTGAACTCGGTGCCTGGGCTTTGTCCCTGAGCCTCTTTGTGCACAAGGCCAGCACTCTATCACCTGAGCTGTAGTTCTGCTTCCAGCGTTTGAGTGGTTAATCGGTGCTAAGAGCCTCACAGGACTGTCCTCCCTGTTCTGGCTTCAGAGGGCGATCCTCGGATCTCAGCCTCCTGAGCAGGCATGAGACACCTGTGTCCGGCCTTTTGAACTGTTTTTATATATAAAACATAATTTAAGATATGGAAATGGAGATGTGGCTCAAGCAGCAATGTGCCAGCCTACAGTGAAAAAGCCAGGCAGGAGCATAAGCCCTGAGTTCACGCTCCAGTACCACCACACACACGTGCACACACACACGCACACACACACACACACACTCAAAATCAAAACAAAGCCCTCCCTATCTAACAGGATGAATCGGATTTCCTGAAGAATTCTTACCATCATTGCTTCTGTCTGTCCACATCTGTCCCCTTCGCTGTTTCCTGAATCTATATTCAAAAATGCGCTGAATAATTTTGAGACTTTGACCTTAAAAATACAAGCACTTAAGTAGCACACGCACATGCTACAGTTTCTACGTCTAGGTTTAAGCTGGGCAATTTTAGGAGGAGCCTTTGTGAAGGTCACAAGCTACTGGAGATAGTCCTTGAGGCTGGGCTTGCATTTCTGCACATGCTAACACGGCAGGGTCTCCTCCTTCCTTCATCAACTTCCTTCTCTCCTTGCTTGTTTAAGATTCTTCTCGCTTCCGCCTTCCTCCCTCTCTCCCGAGGGTCATACACTACCCCCAGGCATAAGTGTGTGCATGGTAGGAAAGCCTCCTCTCACGGCACTGTTCTCTGCTTTCCCTCCCAGCCTCCAGGGCCACGGCGCCATGTTGTTGATCCCTTCCTTCCCTTTTGTCTCGGATTCTATTTCTTAGATCAAATGTGGCGCCCCTGCTCATGGACTAAATCTTCTGAAAGCCACGGTGTCCTGGGTGGGAACACCTGCCCTCCCCAGCTCTGCCTCTGGTTGCTCTCCTTGTAAAATCAGATGACTCATGACTTTCTATTCCAAAGAGTCTGGAAGACATATGCATGCCTTGCTTTTGCTTTTAAATAAGAAATACAGTTGCCTGGCTCAATTATAAGAAGTAAGTGAATGGCCGCGGGGCCACGCTGACACTTGCAAGGCGAAGCCGACCAGCCCACACTGAGTTGGTGGGTGGCCATGCCAGGATGGCGGCGCTCGGGCCCTGCTCTCCTGAATTTAACTTCCTGCCCACTCCTCCCCTCTCCACTGGCGTCTGTGTAGAAACGGTGCTCACCCCGCCTTGAGGGTCCATTGCTGGCCTTAAAGGTTGGACAAATGAACAGTGCCTGGAGCCAGAAGGCAGGACTCTGAGCACCTGCCCTCGTCCCCCAAGTCCGAGGAGAGTAAGGGCGCAGAGGGAGAGTGGCGTGACCCATGCTCTGCGCACAGTGCTCCACTCTGCTGTGCTTCTGGCTCTGCAGTGCCTTCTGGCTGGGCCTGGAACATGGAGCCCGTGGCACACCCAGCAGTCAGCCGACCCAGGCCCTGGCGCCTGGCAGGGTCGGCGGGGAAAGGCGGGTCCAGCGATCTGCCACCAGCACGAGGCAGAAGATGAAGGGCCTGCTGGGCCCGGGGGCCACTTTCTCCCTCTGAGCAAGTCCCGCTGCTCTGCCAACGTGAATGCCATGTGCAGTCCACGTGTGGACCAGCTGGGAGCCCACACCAGGCCATGTGTGCAGGCGTAGACTTTAGGGTCGTTTCTTTGTGATGAGATTTATGTGTGAATACTTAAAGTATATTTGATAAACGTCACTTGCTTGATATTAGAAGCACCAGCTCAGTAAAGTCACATTTAAAAATTAGACTTGTGGGCCAGGAGTGTGGCCTAGTGGTAGAGTACTTGCCTAGCATGCACGAAAACCCAGGTACCACATAACACAAAAAAAGCCCGACGTGGTGCTATGGCTCAAGTGGTAGAGCTCTAGCCCCAGGACAGTGCTCAGGCCCCAAGTTCAAGCCCCAGGACTGATGGAGGGGGAGGAAGGGGCCGGGAGTGTGGCCTAGAGGTAGAGTGCCTGCCTAGCATGCACGAAGACCCGGGTTCAATTCCTCGGTACCACATACTTAGAAAAAGCCAGAAGTGGTGCTGAGGCTCAAGTGGTAGAGCTCTAGCCTTGAGAAAGCCCAAGGACAGTGCTCAGGCCCTGAGCTCAAGCCCAGGACTGGCAAAAAAAAAATTGGTCTTGTAACAGTTCCTACGAAACACTCTCATTAGTGAAACAGGAGAGGGCGAGAGGAGGTGAGACGCCCGCATGCACGGATCGAGCACCCACAACTCAGAAGAGGCTCCAGGCCCAGTTCCAGGCCGAGCGCATTGTGAGTGAACAGGTTCTTTTGTTTTGTTGTTTGTATTTTTAACTGCGAGCAAGCGTACAATTAAACATAATGCTTTCCCCACCCTGAACCAATGAGTGCAGTGAGACTTCAGGGTAAATGAGTGGGGTGTAGAAGAGAAATAATGAGAACAACTGTGACCTATTATGCTGGCTCATAAAGCTCTCCGAGCCTGCAGCACCCACCGGGTAGCAGCAGACGGCAGGCAAAACCAGCCTCTCATTTCCACGGAATAGGACGCAATTCTATTACCAGACAGGCAAATGGGGTAGTCGGCAGACAAACAAATCACTAGTGCACAGTGAACCTTAAAACGCAGGCCAGCGTTTTCCTTATAGAGCACTCTGAGAAACTGACATTATCAGGATTTTCTCTTCTCCCAAGAGGCCACATGGGTAGAACGCAGTCTTGAGCACCGTGCTGAGAGAACTCGGCCAGACCTCCAGACACAGGCTCCCGCGCAGCTCCAGCAGCCGAGACTGGGCAGGGCCTGAAAGCCCAAGCCACCCTGGTAGCCTCTGCCTGGCACGCAGCAACCCGTCCCATCCCCGCCCGCAGACCAGAACCTGTTGCCGATGGCCTTGATGTGCATGGATGCTGTTTTTCCATGCGCCTCGGTCTCGTTTCCTCACCAGAGCCCTGAATCTCCTCCCAGGGCACCCCTCACCCCCTGTGTCACTTCAGCCACAAGAGCAGGCAGACCACTATTGCATGAAGCAAAAGGCTCTGTCAGTGGGGAGCCTCCCCCAAACTGGAGCTCCTGGCAGCGCAGGATGGGACACCAGGGCGGGATGGGAAAGGGTGGCAGGGCCGGCAGGGCTCCCCAGGGCCAGCCACTCTGGGCTGAGCCAGGCTTTTCAGGGGCCTACCTGAGTTGGCACCCGAGCCCTCTCCGATGGTTGCTGCTCCCTTCAAAGGTCACGGGGTCCGCGGTGCCCACAGCTGGAGCTTTACCAGGTCTCCTCCCAGTTCATGATCTAAAAGACAGAAGAACAGCAGGTCACCAGTGGGGAGAGACCTGCAGGGCCTGTCCACACGTGCCCCTCTCAGGGCCACACGTCAGGACAATGCTTCAGGATCCTGGATTTGAAAGCTTCCACTGGATCCGTAGAAACCACTTTTAAACAGTGAATTTACTTAGAAATCTCGGCGTGTTAACAGTTTTACATAGGGGTCTAGTGCTGAGGGCCAAACAAAATGGACTTAACACTCAGATTGACCAATTACTAGCCAACTCCTGTGATTCCTGCCACCTTTGTTCTCAGATGAAGTTAGGAAACCATGCAAAATATTTTAGCTGTTTGATTGTTTCCTGGGAATAATGTGATTTCATTCATTCCTAATACAGTCTGGTCTGTTGGTGCCAAGGGCACTGCCAACTAATGTCATTTCAGTTTTATCTTAGCAGAACAACAACTGAAAACATTATCTTTATTAATGGACATTCAGAATGTACTTATTAGCTTCCTATCAGGACTTTCTGTAATATAAATGATATTGACTATCACACTTTCAAATGAAAATTCCCGAAGTATTTCAAAGAACACTGCCAAAGAGAAAATTCATTTTTAACATACGAACAAGACAACAAACAAGAACCAGAGCATGGTGCCCAGCTTGGTTGAAGCTGTCATTTTTGCTGTGAGCCTCCAAGTTCAGAGATGCTCATTAAACGGAGTTTGTGGTGACAATAGCGGAGGTGAGGGTGGCCAGGAAGGGCTTGCTGGGGCCAGGGACAGAGGCCCAGGGGACTCCATGAGCTCAGGATCGGTTTGGCCAACAGCAGCACTGTAATTCTCCTACAAGCTGCTCTCCTCCCTCCCCCCCCCGCCCCAGTTCTCAGTGAGCCGGCATGGAGCAATCCCAGGATCCCGACCAGCAGGTGCTCTGTGAGGCCAGCCAGAACGGATTCGCCATTTCCCTCAAACCAACCGGTAAAGAGCAGAGTAAATGCAGAAAGGTGCTGTGGATTTCGAAAATTTCAATCTTATCCTGAAACTGGAAAGAGCAGTTGGTGCATTGGTTCTAAGTCTTACAATAATTAGCTCGGTGTCATTTTGTCATATATTTTTAAAATTTAAGATGTTAATTCAAATAATGATTCAGAGTTTCAATTTACAAGGGTGCAGATGTCTACACTAGGAAATTCTTTTTTTTTTTTTTTGGCCCCCTTCTCTTTCTGGCCCCGCTCGCTCTGGCCACCACTCGGTTGGGCTCCGCTTGCTTGCTTTCGCTCTCTGTCGCTTGTTGTAGTCTCGTCTCTGCCACTTCCGGCTTGGTTGTGTATGTGGGATACCGAGGAATCGAACCCGGGTCTTTGTGCTAGGCAAGCACTTTAACCGCTAGGCCAAACTCCCAGGCCCTACACTAGGAAATTCTTAAGAAAATGTTTTTTCTTGGCCTTCTCTGGTCTGCTAATAAGCAGTGCTCACACACTCTTGCATATATACACAAACACACCAACACACAAACATGCAGACATCAAGACACACATGATACGATCATGTCCATACACAAGCACAAGCATGTGTGCACATACAGACACACAAAGCATGTGTCTACACACTGACTCGTATAGACATACACACATGTGCATGCACAGACCCAACAACGCATATACACAGATACACAAGCACACATACAGGTCTTCTCACAAGCATGCACACACACATACATGCACAAACCACGCACACACTGAAGAACTTATGTTCACAACATAAATGCAAAAACGTCCTGCACTTTTCTCTGAAGTAGCTGCTGTTTTGTACATGGTGGCTCTGTGAGCTAACGCTCACGTGGACGAGGTGAAGTCTCCCGAGCGGGTTTGTCTCACGTGGACGAGGTGAAGTCTCCCGAGCGGGTCTGTCTCACGTGGACGAGGTGAAGTCTCCTGAACAGGTCTTTCTCAGTCATTTCACCCGGGACATCCTTAGTCCTGTACTGCCCACACCTAACTCAGGCACAGAGCCCCTGCCCTGCAGGACAGCGGGTCCGGGGTCCCTGTGACCCCACCCGTCTCCTGTCTCCAGCGGGAAGCCCACGGAGAACAGATGGATCTGCCACAGCCTTCACTTTCTGAAACTGGACCCTACTTTTAAAGAAGAAAATAAGATTTCACGACGGCTCTGAGTACGTAAACTTGCCACGGAACGCGTTTCAACCATGCGGCAGTTCTCATTCTGCGCCCCTGACCCTGTGGTCTGCAGCTCTGGACCCCAGGACAGGACAGCACTGCGCAGTGGGTCTGCTTGGCAGCGCTGCGGATGCCAGGTTCCCACGCTCAGGAAGCTCACCCTCTGTCTGCAGCACCCGCCGCCCTGCGGCGAAGGTGGTAGGAACTCCCAGCTCGCCGTGCATGCGCGCCTCGAAGGCTCTCCTGCTGTGCCCAGGAGTGCGGGCCCAGAGCCACGCACGTGCAGTCCAGCAGAGCCTCAGAAGGCAGCCCAGGGAGGGAGGAAGGGGCAGGGTCTCTGCCCTCCAGCGGGCAGGGCCTCCTCACCCCGGCTTGGCTCCTGTGGAGAGGGGTGGTTCCTCCCTCCGCCCTCCAGCGGGCATCTGCTGGGATTCCTGGGCTGTCTGAGTCCTTGCTGGCCTTTCTGAGCTGGATTTGGAGGACGTGCCCATGCCACCCATCAATGCGAGCCACGGCCACAGGAAAGCACTGTGGCCTTGTTGTTGTTGTCGTCACTTAAATATACAGCGTGAGATTAGTCACCACGGAGGGATGGCCAGGCGCAGTGGCTCACGCCAGTCAGCGGGGTGATCAGGAGGCAGGGGTCTGAGACCGAGCGCAAAGACAGCCAGGCGCAGAAGTCTGGGAGACCCTGACCTCACGTGGCGCTCTGCTTCACGGGGAAGAAACGCCCAGCACGGTGCCGAGGCCGCAAGTTCAAGCCCAGGCCCGCAAACATTCAGATGAGACCAGGGAGCCAAACCCCAAGAATGCGGCAGCCCAGGGGGTTCCTTTTCAGGAGGGCCCTGCACGGCCACCAGAGCCCGTAGGAGCACTCCCTGTGAGCCTCCAGAGGGGCCGTGGAGCACTCCCTGTGAGCCTCCAGAGGGGCCGTGGAGCACTCCCTGTGAGCCTCCAGAGGGTCTGCAGGAGCACTCCCTGTGAGCCTCCAGAGGGTCTGCAGGAGCACTCCCTGTGAGCCTCCAGAGGGGCCGTGGAGCACTCTCTGTGAGCCTCCAGAGGGGCTGTGGAGCACTCCCTGAGGGGCCGTGGAGCACTCCCTGTGAGCCTCCAGAGGGGCCATGGAGCACTTCCTGTGAGCCTCCGGAGGGTTTGTGGAGCACTTCCTGTGAGCCTCCCGACCTCGGCGGCCAAGCCAGGGCTCTGGGGTCATGAGCATGCAGACATCACTGCCCAGGTGTCCCCGTGTCCAGGGCCTCCCAGCTCTGCCTTCCCTCGCTGGGCGCTGTCTCTGCTGACCCCTTCCTTGGGCTGGCTCTGAGGAGGACAGATGGGTGAGCCCGGCCCTCCTCGTGGCGGGGCACCCCGCCACGTGGTGTCCGGAACGGGAGGTCCACCACCTGCCCCCACGCATTCAAAGCCAATGCACTTCCATGTTCTCACAAGGCAGCGGGGAGCATTTGAAAACAATGGAGGTGACAGCAAGGAAGAGGAAGTCTAGAAGAAATGAAAAGTGATGGGTGCTGGGCTTGAACTCGGGGCCTGTGCCTGGCAGGCAAGCCCTCTGCCAGCTGAGCCACCCCTCCAGCCCTAACGAGAGACTCTTGGGAGAAACACACTGGTCACAGGAGGAAAAGACCCCTCACACCTCATTTTCTGTGTCTCAAAAAGCCGCAGGAATTTCCTTTTTGCCCGAGACCTTGATGGTGCTGCGTTTGGGATGCGGGGCCGTTCAGACGGCGCCACCGGCTCTGAGCTGGAAATCACAACCCCGGGATTTCCCTCCTTCAGGAGGCTGGCTGAGGCTAGACCCGGAGCTCGGTTCTAGGCAGGGGGCAGCACTTCCGACCCTCAGCTTGGTGGTGGGATGATGGGAAAGGACAGTGGTCCTCCTATTCCAACAGACAGCACGTTGGCCGTCTCCTCCACCTCCCGAGGCATCCCAGAGCCCAGGCTTCCTTCCAGTCTCCATTTCTCCTGTTAGCACTCGTGCTGGAGGGAAGCACTCAGGCCCACGGTGGTTGCGGGAGGTGGGGCCGTGGGTGCAGGGAAGTGCAGGTGAGGCCACGGCTGGGTGTCTGTCTACGCGCTGCCTGGATGGGCGGCAAGCAGATTCCAGGCGGACTGGAGTGGACGCAGCAGAACAGCCTTGTCAGGAATTTGGCAGTGCAGATGACAATTTTAAGGATGCATATGTTGATCTAACAGCTCCAGTTCCGGGTCTTTGCCAAATATGTTTAATCACATGCACACAGAGATGCATGATTAAATTTCTCAGCGCAGTATTGTATGCCATCAAAAAATCCAAAGTCCTAAGTGATAGACTGATTTAATTACTTACAGCAAATAAATAATTATGAATTGCTCACAGTACTGGAGAGGTAAGGTAATCAAGTCAGAGCATTGAGGTTAAAGAATGGTTCACAGCAGAACATGCAGCTAGCACGTACGCTCGGTGTGCAAATCAAGAACCAGAACGGTATCTCACACGGCACATGTACAAAAGCAGTCACACCAAATAATACTTCCAAGTAATACTTCTGTCAGCCAAAGAGCTGATAGAAACCGTCCACAGAAAACGTGAGTGGAACTGGAGGACTGAAAGACCTGTAGATTTCCCTTAAAGACTTAATGATTTGATTTTGTTTTTACAAAGCAAAGTCATATTTATGTATCCAAAGACACTGAAAATGCTATTTATGTATCTACCACTATTTCAAAAGGCATATTTCAATTACTTTAAAAATGCCTGTCATCCTAGCTACTCAGGAAGTTAAGACCTGAGGATAGTGGTTCAAAGCCGGTCCAGGCACTAAAGACCATGAGACTCTTATATCTCCAATTAATCACTAGAAAACAGGAAATGGGGCTATGGCTCCAGGGGTAGGATGGTAGCCTTTTGCTGAAGAGCTCAGGGATAGTGCCTAGCCCCCCCCCCCCAAAAAAAGAATGCTTAGTAAATCGATACTTCCCAAGAAAAAGTATAATTACAGGGCATTCAGACTTCAGTGCATACATTGTTCACAGTGTGGCTTATGGCTGATCCGAAATTTATTTTTGCCAGTCCTGGGGCTTGAACTCAGGGCCTGAGCACTGTCCCTGGGCATTCTCAAGGGTAGAGCTCCACAAGTTGAGCCACAGCATCACTTGCGGCTTCTCCCGTATATGTGGTATTGAAGAATCAAACCTGGGTCTTCATGCCTGCCAGGCAAGCACTCTGCCACAAGGCCACACTCTTGGCCCCTGAAATGTTCTTTCCAAGGATACACCGGCAAACAATGCAATCAGGAAGTCACATTTAGGCTCAATTAGATCAGTCAAGCTCCTGAAAAGTATAGTTCCAAGCCAGGTGCTGGTGGCTCACGCCTGCAATCCAAACGACTCAGGAGGCTGAGACCTGAGGATGACGGCACAAAGCCAGCCTGGACAAGAAAGTCCATGAGATTCTTATCTCCAGTTAACCACCAGAAAACCAGAAGTGGTGCTGCGGCTTAAGGAGTAGAGGTTGACAATGAAGACTGAGAGCTGCCGGCGTGGTGTTGAGATGCCCTGTGTGCTTCGGGGTCTGAGCTGATGGGAAGGGTTCTGTGTGCCATCACCTCGGCTCTCCATCGCTGCAGGGTTGCAGCCCCGAAACCTGCCGTGGAGAGCTGAACTCCAAAGACCTGGCCAGAACCCAGGGCTGCATGGAATAACTTCTCAGGGAGCGCAGGAGGAGCTCGGGCAGCACCGCCAGGGTCTCTGTACTTCGGCCAGACCACTGCAGATGGAAGCCCTCGGGCTGTGCCTGGAGTGTCAGTCACACAGCTGCCACTTCCCACCTCCCCCCCGAGGCAGGTCCACCCCTGCACTTGTGCTAGGGCTGGCGCCTGGGAGAACCAGGAGCTCTGCCTCTCTGCAGCCCGTGCTCCCCAGGGGTCGTTGTCCCAGGAAATCCCCATCTGAGGACTCAGAAGGAAACCTCCCATTTTTTTTCTCGGAATCTCTTCCATCTGAGTTCTAATACCTCCCCCCCATCCTTCCTCATTCTGTTGCTCCTCCATCCTGTGAGGATGACAAAGTAACGCGATTAGCACCAGCGGCACCAGTGACACCCCTTCTATTCCTATCACGAGTTTAGTGTGGCTTCAGGCACACATTGGTCAAGCAAGAAGAGCCACCCCATTCTCCAGTGAGGAAACTGAGTTAGGGGTCCCATGAAGGGTTAGGAAAAGACAGAGCTGGAAAGAAACCAGGCCTTGTGCTGTGCTCCCCAGGTCTTCTGAAGTTGGGATGTTGGTTCTCACTCCACACTGCCGCCCAGCTCTAAAACTCATCAGAGTGGCAGCAGCTCTTGAGAGCAGGAATCAGATGTGGACGTGGGCTTCCTCCCGTGGGCTTCCTCCCGTGGGCTTCCCCCCGTGGGGCTCACATCCTCCCCCTGTGCAAATCCTTGTCTTCAGCCTGCACATTTCCTCTTCTTTCTCCCCCCACTTTCCAGATCGTGCCATCCCTGCTCACTGTCCTCTAAACTGGAGTCCCATCTCTGGCCCAGGCTTCCTGTGGTCCTGGGTCACAGATGGCCTCCACTGCCTTGGGCAGAGTGGACCCACCTTGCCAGACTTCCCTCATCTCTGCACGGCCTTATATCCACAATGGTGAATTTCTTGGAGACAAGGATTGTCTCACACCTTCTTGGACCATCAGGGACCAAAAAATCAGAGACCTCATTACACACACATATTAAATGGGGATAAAAAGTACAAATTCCTTAATAATGCAGTCTTTTAAGTCTACGAGTTCTTTATGGTGGTTAGCATAGCACTTAGCAGTCCTCCAGTACTAAGTATTGACTGAGAATGACAAAAGGCATACAATCCATACACAGCCAGAGTCCAGGATTACTTGACTCTGCTGTGTTGCCTGGTTGTGTCCGGGGGCCCGCCTGACACAGTGTATGTAGGCACAGCTGTGAGGGTACACGCCTGGGCTGTGTGTCTGGTCCCAGGGGCTGGTGAATGCTCTATTGTTTCTGAGAAAAAATAGCTTCATGGATCAAGATAACTATTGCTCACCGGATGTCACAAGATTCTCAAGGAATCCTTAGGTGAAAGGAACAGAATGGCAGCATCAAGGTCCTTCCTCCAGTGTAGATAAATTAGCCTGTCAGGGAGTGGACTAAATGTGTTATTCATTCAAGTGAAGTGAAGGCCACCACTTCCAGGAGAAATTACTCGCAGAAAGGAGTCCTTGCATGACCTTCTCTGGAGAGGCTTTGCCTGGTGGAGGGCTTGTCTAAGGGAACTGAGGGCTGAGGACCAGTGACACTCAGTGACGAAGCTCCCAGCCACACAAGGAAATCACAGAAGGCGTGCTCCCAGACGGAGAGGGTCCTGCAAGTGTTATCACCAGGTGACGCCCTCCCCGTCCCGAGAACACCCTCGCCTCAGCGTTTCCACAGCTCCTCTAAGCAATGCTGAGCATGGGCAAGCCGGGTTCTTCTAGCTCAGTGAGCGGAGAGGAGTTCAGGAAGGTCCCCGACCGGGGGGTGGATCTCAGCCTTCCTGTTTGCTATTCCAGCGTTTTTACCACAGCAGCCGCTTTGGGGGCTGTGTGTAGTAACAATTCTGTACCAGGGATTCACTGAGGCCTTGGGCCTCTGCTTGTGGGGGGAAGAACCACTCCCTGGAGAAGGGTCTCCAGACTGCAGTTTAGGGAGGGCCAGGCCTCCTAACCACCTGACCAGCACACTGGCCTGCAGCCTGACCTCAGAACCCACCCGGAGAACCCTGCTTCCCAGAGTATTTGCCTTTGTGGGATAGCCAGGATTTTGAGCCATGATTATGATTATCATTATTATACAAAAGGACGGGGTGGGGTGCTGGATGTTCAGTACATGTGGGGCCTGGCACCTCATCTGTCCAGCACGAGCATCCAAGGCAGTGGGCGAGTCAGCTGAGGTTATACGGAACCAGGAAAGGGAGCGAAAGCAAATCCAGGAGGGGCAGACCAGAGCGGGTGCCCTGGGAAGTGTGGAGTGTGGAGTGGGGTGCTGGGAAGTGTGGTGTGGGGTGCTGGGAAGTGTGGAGTGGGGTGCTGGGAAGTGTGGACGTGTGGAGTGGGGTGCTGGGAAGTGTGGTGTGGGGGTGCTGGGAAGTGTGGTGTGGGGGTGCTGGGAAGCATGGGGTGGGGGCGCTGCCTGTGGTGGGGCTGTCAGTGCAGTGCCCACACCTGTGCTGGAGGACGGGGTGGGGGGACCTTGGAGGTGGAGCAAAGGGCACTGCAGCCATTGGGAGGCACAGAGTGGAGCCTCCATCCGCTCTTTCACGATACTGGCTGGAAATATCGGCACAGGGCAGGCCTGGAACCTGCGCTGCCCCACTTCCAGCCTGGCTGAGGCAGGAGTGAGGTCTCAGGGGACCAGGACAGCACTGGCTGCACTGTGCCCGCCTTGCAGGCTCACCACCCCAGGGCAGCTCACACCAGACAGAGCCATTTCCACCAAAACACACACCAGCCCGAGAGTCTGCACATGAAACCGAGGTCTGCAGAAACATGCAGAGGTAAGTACACCAAAATTCCTGTGACCATGCTGTTTCTTCCTATGAAGTCCCTTGTGTCCTGAGTAAAAGAGGGAGGGGAGGATGGGGGAGGAAGCAGTCTGGAGATGGGAAGGACAGGGAAAGAAGCAGTCTAGAGATGGGAAGGATGAGGAGGAAGCAGTCTAGAGATGGGAAGGATGGGGAGGAAGCAGTCTAGAGATGGGAAGGATGAGAAGGAAGCAGTCTAGAGATGGGAAAGATGAGGAGGAAGCAGTCTAGAGATGGGAAGGATGAGGAGGAAGCAGTCTAGAGATGGGAAGGATGAGGAGGAAGCAGTCTGGAGATGGGAAGGATGAGGAGGAAGCAGTCTGGAGATGGGAAGGATGGGGAGGAAGCAGTCTAGAGATGGGAAGGATGAGGAGGAAGCAGTCTAGAGATGGGAAGGATGGGGAGGAAGCAGTCTAGAGATGGGAAGGATGAGGAGGAAGCAGTCTAGAGATGGGAAGGATGAGGAGGAAGCAGTCTAGAGATGGGAAGGATGAGGAGGAAGCAGTCTGGAGATGGGAAGGATGAGGAGGAAGCAGTCTGGAGATGGGAAGGATGAGGAGGAAGCAGTCTGGAGATGGGAAGGATGAGGAGGAAGCAGTCTGGAGATGGGAAGGATGAGAAGGAAGCAGTTTGGAGATGGGAAGGATGGGGGAGGAAGCAGTCTAGAGATGGGAAGGATGGGGGAGGAAGCAGTCTAGAGATGGGAAGGATGAGGAGGAAGCAGTCTGGAGATGGGAAGGATGAGGAGGAAGCAGTCTAGAGATGGGAAGGATGAGGAGGAAGCAGTCTGGAGATGGGAAGGATGAGAAGGAAGCAGTCTAGAGATGGGAAAGATAAGGAGGAAGCAGTCTGGAGATGGGAAGGATGAGGAGGAAGCAGTCTGGAGATGGGAAAGATGAGGAGGAAGCAGTCTAGAGATGGGAAGGATGAGGAGGAAGCAGTCTAGAGATGGGAAGGATGAGGAGGAAGCAGTTTGGAGATGGGAAGGATGAGAAGGAAGCAGTCTAGAGATGGGAAAGATGAGGAGGAAGCAGTCTAGAGATGGGAAGGATGAGGAGGAAGCAGTCTAGAGATGGGAAGGATGAGGAGGAAGCAGTCTGGAGATGGGAAGGATGAGGAGGAAGCAGTTTGGAGATGGGAAGGATGGGGGAGGAAGCAGTCTAGAGATGGGAAAATGAGGAGGAAGCAGTCTAGAGATGGGAAGGATGAGGAGGAAGCAGTCTAGAGATGGGAAGGATGAGGAGGAAGCAGTCTGGAGATGGGAAGGATGAGGAGGAAGCAGTTTGGAGATGGGAAGGATGAGGAGGAAGCAGTCTAGAGATGGGAAGGATGGGGGAGGAAACAGTCTAGAGATGGGAAGGATGAGGAGGAAGCAGTCTGGAGATGGGAAGGATGAGGAGGAAGCAGTCTAGAGATGGGAAAGATGGGGGAGGAAGCAGTCTAGAGATGGGAAGGATGAGGAGGAAGCAGTTTGGAGATGGGAAGGATGAGGAGGAAGCAGTCTAGAGATGGGAAAGATGGGGGAGGAAGCAGTCTAGAGATGGGAAGGATGAGGAGGAAGCAGTCTGGAGATAGGAAAGATGGGGGAGGAAGCAGTCTAGAGATGGGAAAGATGGGGGAGGAAGCAGTCTAGAGATGGGAAGGATGAGGAGGAAGCAGTCTGGAGGAGAGGGGAAGGATGAAGAGGAAGCAGTCTAGAGATGGGAAGGATGAGGAGGAAGCAGTCTGGAGGAGAGGGGAAGGATGGGGGAGGAAGCAGTCTGGAGGAGAGGGGTTCTATTGAAGTTGTTCATCACTTTAGCCATCTGACAAACATCTACCTGTAGCAGAGGTATAATGAACCATACGGGTTTAATGCGATAAAAACATGCAGTTACTAATGTAAACCAAGGGAGGAACAGAGGTTCAGAGTCACCTTGTACGTGTGTGGAGAGGCATGAGAGAAAGCCAGGTGAGAACCAGAGGTGGTGATGAGAGAAGACCAGGTAAGATGAGTAGCTGGTGATGCCAGTGAATGCCTCAGAGTGGCCAGAGGCCCTGGCCATGCCCGCTGGCCACGACCAGGACAACAGACTATTCCCCGACACACTCATGGTCACGCCCAGGAACCCCATGTGGGGGTATGGGAAAAGTATTCTATGGCTTCCATCCCACCAAAGGTGAGTTTTATGGAAAGACATGCTGTACCTATGTATATAAATGTTCAGTGGTGCATGTAGATAGCAAAGCAGTTTCAAATTTCAAAAAATAGAATATTTCCATGGAATGATTTTTGCCAACAAAATAATCCCCAGATTAAAATAGTCCCCCATCCTCAAGTGTCCTGCCCTCCTCCCGACGTGGCCTTGCCCAGTGGCTCTTCCTGGGTGCAGCCAATGAGAGCTATGGGAGAAGAGCCTGAGCCCATCCTTGCTCTGGTTCCGAGACAGAGGCCTCCAGGCCAGTGAGGCCTCCCTGTGACATCCATATGACCTGAGGTTTGCAGAGCCACACTTGGGCCTTCAGCTCAGGCTCTGCAGTCCTGAGGGGCTCTCAGAGTCTCAGCCCCCTGGGCCAGTCTGAGTCTCCCCGCCTCTGGACCTTCTGGGGAATGCAAGCAGTCTCTGTGACCACACTGCTAAGGTGTCTGAGAGGTAGGTGTGGTGACAGTGAGGCTTGCTCTCCATGTTTTAACAGTTCCACTCGAAAGGGAGTGCCTCAGCGTGACCTGGAGGCCACCTAAGCTGGTCTGCTCATGCTGCCGGACTCCAGGTCCTCGCTCCCTCACCCGCACAGCAGAATGGCGCTGTGGTAAGGCCTTTGCCATTCTTGGATGCCAAAGGTGTAAGCACAGCACCAGAAAACGATGAGCTGGATGGGCATCTAGGGGTGGTGGGGGTGCCACAGAGTTCTGACGCCAGCTGGAACCAGTGACATTTCCCTGTGTGTGATGATGGCTGCAGGGACAGCCTCGCTGAGCCGATGTGACACTGTCACAAAAAGGTCCCGGCTGGCATGGGACCCAAGACAAGGCTCAGGTGCTCATGTGCTCCACGAGGTGTTTCGAGAAGTCTAGTCTTGTCTGTGTGTGATCTCAGACCCATCACCCAGGCGTGCACATGTCTTCACGTCCAGTGTGGAGGCCAGTGGATGGTCCCTAGAAGGCACATGCTGTGCTTTACAGATGTGGGGTGAAAATGTTTCCTCCCGTCAAGAATTCTGTCCTCATATGGAAGGGAGCTTGAGAAAGTCAATTTAAAATTATGTGTACACTTCAAGCAGCTGACTTTGAGGACTAAAGGCTCCAGAAGACAGCTCGCCTTTGTTTAGTTTTACATTTCTGATCCCTCTCTTGAGAAGCAGATTAAGGATATTTTTTAAGATGTGATGGAATCTGGCCTTAGTGAGCGGAAGCAGCTGCCCTGAGCAGGGGAGTGGGCAGGATGCCTCTCTCTGGATGGCAGACAGAAGGGGACGCAGGCTGCAGGCACTCCACGGCATGCAAAGCAAATGTCAGTGGCAAGCTCTGGTGTTTGGTGGTGGCTCTGCCTCCTCACGGGGTTGGGAAATCTGTCTTTGAAGAGCTCTGTTAGGTCCCCAGAGCCACTCATGGAAATGTCATCTGCCAAGCCTGTAATCAGAGTCCACCCAATCATGGCACAGCGCAGGCCGGGTCGGATTCAGGTGAGAGTGAGAACCCACAATCAGGCCGGGGAAGGGGAAGAAAGCCGTTTCCTTCCATTTGCCATCACCACAGCCATCAGGCCTTAATCACAAGCAAGTGAGAGGCTGGGAATGAAAGGCAGATTATTGTACAGATCGGTTCTGCATGGGTTCTGGGCATGAGCCACAGAGAAGCTGAAACAGCCCAGAGAAGAGGAGCCGGCACCTGCCCCGCAGCAGGGAGGGGCGCCAGGGAATTAAAAATTATTCTAGAAAGGTGGAGGGAGGGACAGCCACCCCAAAGCCAGCTACAAACACACAACACAAGTCATGTATGTGCCCTTGCACATTCACTGCTGCATTCAGCACAGGCTTGCTCCAGCCAGAGCTGGCGCTCCCACAGGGCCTGCTGTCCATCTTGCATCCTGCCCTCCTGGCACGCTCCTCAAGGACTCACCCAAATTTCACATGGGGCGTGCACTGCGTCATGGCGTGCACTGCATTGTCTCCTAACTCTTCCTGAGTAACCCAATGTAATTCTACAGACAGCTCACCTGGTCCCTCACATACATTTTTATATATGCACACATTTATTGTTCATACTTTCATTTGTATAAAATTACAAATTGAAATGTGAAGTCTGAGATATCCCTTAGAGATGGTAAGATAACATTTAATTGCAAGCCTACCCATTTTTCATTTTTAAAAAAGCCTATACAATAGAAATGAGTGTGCCATTAAATGGTGAAAATCACCCACCCGCTTCCTTCCTGCATGAAAACAGCCTTACTCCTGTCTGAACAAAGTATAAATGCCTGCTCTTCAGTGGTACCGACATTTAATTGCGACATATCAGAGCTGTTCTGTCTGCAGTGCCAAAGCTGGCCTGCTGTTTCCTAGCTTGCTTGCTGGGGCTGTGTGTTCTCAAGGAGGAATGGTGGTCTTTCCTTTCCATAGCACATCAACAATGGCAAAGGCCTCAGTTTCCAGAGCAGATATGAGCACTAAGGAGTCCACCATAAAGATGTGTGCCAGGGAAGGTGTGAACACTGAGGAGTTCACAGTGAGAACGTGTGCCAGGGAAGCTGTGAACACTGAGGAATTCATAGTGAGGACGTGTGCCAGGGAAGATGTGAACACTGAGGAGTTCACAGTGAGGACGTGTACCAGGGAAGGTGTGAACACTGAGGAGTTCACAGTGAGGACCTGTGCCAGGGAAGGTGTGAACACTGAGGAGTTCACAGTGAGGATCTGTGCCAGGAAAGGAGTGAACAATGAGGAATTCACAATGAAGATGTGTGCCAGGAAGGTGTGAGCACAGAGTAGTTAAGAGTGAGGCCAAGTGCCAGGGAAGGTGCAAGCATTGAGGAGTTCACAGTGAGGACGTGTGCCAGGGAAGGTGTGAGCACTGAGGAGTTCAGAGTGAGGACATGTGACAAGGAATGTGTGAACACTGAGGACTTCACAGTGAGAACTTGTGCCAGGGAAGGTGTGAACACTGAGGAGTTCACACTGAGGACGTGTGCCAGGGAAGGTGTGAACACTGAGGAGTTCACAGTGAGAACTTGTGCCAGAGAGGGTGTGAACACTGAGGAGTTCACAGGGAGGACCTGTGGCAGGGAAGGTGTGAACACTGAGGAGTTCACAGTGAGGACCTGTGCCAGAGAAGGTGTGAACACTGAGGAGTTCACAGTGAGGACTAGTGCCAGGGAAGGTGTGAACACTGAGGAGTTCACAGTGAGGACCTGTGCCAGGGAAGGTGTGAACACTGAGGAGTTCACAGTGAGAACCTATGCCAGGGAAGGTGTGAACACTGAGGAGTTCACAGTGAGGACCTGTGCCAGGGAAGGTGTGAACACTGAGGAGTTCACAGTGAGGACGCGTGCCAGGGAAGGTGTGAACACTGAGGAGTTCAAAATGAGGACCTGTGCCAAGGAAGGGGTGAACACTGAGAAGTTCACAGTGAGGACGTGTGCCAGGGAAGGTGTGAACACTGAGGAGTTCACAGTGAGGATGCGTGCCAGGGAAGGTGTGAACACTGAGTAGTTCACAGTGAGATCTTGTGCCAGGGAAGGTGTGAACACTGAGGAGTTCACAGTGAGGTCTGTGCCAGGGAAGGTGTGAACACTGAGGAGTTCACCGTGAGGACGTATAACAGGCAAGGTGTGAACACTGAGGAGTTCACAGTGAGGACCTGTGCCAGGGAAGGTGTGAACAATGAGGAGGTCACAGTGAGGACCTGTGCCAGGGAAGGTGTGAACACTGAGGAGTTCAGGGTGAGGTCTGTGCCAGGGAAGGTGTGAACAATGAGGAGTTCACAGTGAGAACTTGTGCCAGGGAAGGTGTGAACACTGAGGAGTTCACAATGAGGTCTGTGCCAGGGAAGGTGTGAACACTGAGGAGTTCACAGTGAGGACCTGTGCCAGGGAAGGTGCGAACACTGAGGAGTTCACAGTGAGGACCTGTGCCATGGAAGGTGTGAACACTGAGGAGTTCACAGTGAGGACCTGTGCCAGGGAAGGTGTGAACACTGAGGAGTTCACAGGGAGGACGCGTGCCAGGGAAGGTGTGAACACTGAGGAGTTCAAAATGAGGACCTGTGCCAAGGAAGGGGTGAACACTGAGAACTTCACAGTGAGGATGTGTGCCAGGGAAGGTGTGAACACTGAGGAGTTCACAGTGAGGATGCGTGCCAGGGAAGGTGTGAACACTGAGGAGTTCACAGTGAGGTCTGTGCCAGGGAAGGTGTGAACACTGAGGAGTTCACCGTGAGGACGTATAACAGGCAAGGTGTGAACACTGAGGAGTTCACAGTGAGGACCTGTGCCAGGGAAGGTGTGAACAATGAGGAGGTCACAGTGAGGACCTGTGCCAGGGAAGGTGTGAACACTGAGGAGTTCAGGGTGAGGTCTGTGCCAGGGAAGGTGTGAACAATGAGGAGTTCACAGTGAGAACTTGTGCCAGGGAAGGTGTGAACACTGAGGAGTTCACAGTGAGAACGTGTGCCAGGGAAGCTGTGAACACTGAGGAATTCATAGTGAGGACGTGTGCCAGGGAAGATGTGAACACTGAGGAGTTCACAGTGAGGACGTGTACCAGGGAAGGTGTGAACACTGAGGAGTTCACAGTGAGGACCTGTGCCAGGGAAGGTGTGAACACTGAGGAGTTCACAGTGAGGACCTGTGCCAGGAAAGGAGTGAACAATGAGGAATTCACAATGAAGATGTGTGCCAGGAAGGTGTGAGCACAGAGTAGTTAAGAGTGAGGCCAAGTGCCAGGGAAGGTGCAAGCATTGAGGAGTTCACAGTGAGGACGTGTGCCAGGGAAGGTGTGAGCACTGAGGAGTTCAGAGTGAGGACATGTGACAAGGAATGTGTGAACACTGAGGACTTCACAGTGAGAACTTGTGCCAGGGAAGGTGTGAACACTGAGGAGTTCACACTGAGGACGTGTGCCAGGGAAGGTGTGAACACTGAGGAGTTCACAGTGAGAACTTGTGCCAGAGAGGGTGTGAACACTGAGGAGTTCACAGGGAGGACCTGTGGCAGGGAAGGTGTGAACACTGAGGAGTTCACAGTGAGGACCTGTGCCAGAGAAGGTGTGAACACTGAGGAGTTCACAGTGAGGACTAGTGCCAGGGAAGGTGTGAACACTGAGGAGTTCACAGTGAGGACCTGTGCCAGGGAAGGTGTGAACACTGAGGAGTTCACAGTGAGAACCTATGCCAGGGAAGGTGTGAACACTGAGGAGTTCACAGTGAGGACCTGTGCCAGGGAAGGTGTGAACACTGAGGAGTTCACAGTGAGGACGCGTGCCAGGGAAGGTGTGAACACTGAGGAGTTCAAAATGAGGACCTGTGCCAAGGAAGGGGTGAACACTGAGAAGTTCACAGTGAGGACGTGTGCCAGGGAAGGTGTGAACACTGAGGAGTTCACAGTGAGGATGCGTGCCAGGGAAGGTGTGAACACTGAAGAGTTCACAGTGAGATCTTGTGCCAGGGAAGGTGTGAACACTGAGGAGTTCACAGTGAGGTCTGTGCCAGGGAAGGTGTGAACACTGAGAAGTTCACCGTGAGGACGTATAACAGGGAAGGTGTGAACACTGAGGAGTTCACAGTGAGGACCTGTGCCAGGGAAGGTGTGAACAATGAGGAGGTCACAGTGAGGACCTGTGCCAGGGAAGGTGTGAACACTGAGGAGTTCAGGGTGAGGTCTGTGCCAGAGAAGGTGTGAACAATGAGGATTTCACAGTGAGAACTTGTGCCAGGAAAGGTGTGAACACTGAGTAGTTCACAATGAGGTCTGTGCCAGGGAAGGTGTGAACACTGAGGAGTTCACAGGGAGGACGTGTGCCAGGGAAGGTGTGAACACTGAGGAGTTCACAGTGAGGACCTGTACCAGGGAAGGTGTGAACACTGAGGAGTTCACAGTGAGGACCTGTGCCAGGGAAGGTGTGAACACTGAGGAGTTCACAGTGAGAACCTGTGCCAGGGAAGGTGTGAACACTGAGGAGTTCACAGTGAGTACTTGTGCCAGGGAAGGTGTGAACACTGAGGAGTTCACAGTGAGGTCTGTGCCAGGGAAGGTGTGAACACTGAGGAGTTCACAGGGAGGACCTGTGCCAGGGAAGGTGTGAACACTGAGGAGTTCACAGCGAGGTCTGTGCCAGGGAAGGTGTGAACACTGAGGAGTTCACAGTGAGGATGTGTGCCAGGGAAGGTGTGCACACTGAGGAGTTCACAGTGAGGACCTGTGCCAGGGAAGGTGTGAACACTGAGGAGTTCACAGGGAGAACGTGTGCCAGGGAAGGTGTGAACACTGAGGAGTTCAGGGAGGACATGTGCCAGGGAAGGTGTGAACCCTGAGGAGTTCACAGTGAGAACGTGTGACAGGGAAGGTGTGAACCCTGAGGAGTTCACAGTGAGAACGTGTGCCAGGGAAGGTGTGAACCCTGAGGAGTTCACAGTGAGAATGTGTGCCAGGGAAGGTGTGAACCCTGAGGAGTTCACAGTGAGAACGTGTGCCAGGGAAAGTATGAACACTGAGGAGTTCACAGTGAGTCGTGTGCCAGGGAAGGTGTGAACACTGAGGAATTCACAGTGAGAACGTGTGCCAGGGAAGGTGTGAACACTGAGGAGTTCACCGTGAGGACGTATAACAGGGAAGGTGTGAACACTGAGGAGTTCACAGTGAGAACTTGTGCCAGGGAAGGTGTGAACACTGAGGAGTTCACAGTAAGGACCTCTGCCAGGGAAGGTGTGAACACTGAGGAGTTCACAGTGAGTACTTGTGCCAGGGAAGGTGTGAACACTGAGGAGTTCACAGTGACAACTTGTGCCAGGGAAGGTGTGAACACTGAGGAGTTCACAGTGAGAACTTGTGCCAGGGAAGGTGTGAACACTGAGGAGTTCACAGTGAGTACTTGTGCCAGGGAAGGTGTGAACACTGAGGAGTTCACAGTGAGGACCTTTATTAGAGAAGGTGTGAACACTGAGGAGTTCACAGTGAGAACTTGTGCCAGGGAAGGTGTGAACACTGAGGAGTTCACAGTGAGGATGTGTGCAAGGGAAGTTGTGAACCCTGAGGAGTTCACAGTGAGGACCTCTGCCAGGGAAGGTGTGAACACTGAGGAGTTCACAGTGAGGACCTGTGCCGGGGAAGGTGTGAACACTAAGGAGTTCACAGTGAGGATGTGTGCAAGGGAAGTTGTGAACACTGAGGAGTTCACAGTAAGGACCTCTGCCAGGGAAGGTGTGAACACTGAGGAGTTCACAGTGAGTACTTGTGCCAGGGAAGGTGTGAACACTGAGGAGTTCACAGTGAGAACTTGTGCCAGGGAAGGTGTGAACACTGAGGAGTTCACAGTGAGAACTTGTGCCAGGGAAGGTGTGAACACTGAGGAGTTCACAGTGAGGACCTGTGCCGGGGAAGGTGTGAACACTAAGGAGTTCACAGTGAGGGTGTGTGCAAGGGAAGTTGTGAACACTGAGGAGTTCACAGTGAGGACCTGTGCCAGGAAAGGTGTGAACACTGAGGAGTTCACAGGGAGGACGTGTGCCAGGGAAGGTGTGAACACTGAGGAGTTCCCAGTGAGAACGTGTGCCAGGGAAGGTGTGAACACTGAGCAGTTCACAATGAGGACGCGTGCCAGGGTAGGTTTGAACACTGAAGATTTCACAGGGAGAACTTGTGCCAGTCAAGGTGTGAACACTGAGGAGTTCACAGTGAGAACTTGTGCCAGGGAAGGTGTGAACACTGAGGATTTCACAGGGAGGACCTGTGCCAGGGAAGGTGTGATCACTGAGGAGTTCACAGGGAGGACCTGTGCCAGAGAAGGTGTGAACACTGAGGGGTTCACAGGGAGGACGTGTGCCAGGGAAGGTGTGAACCCTGAGGAGTTCACAGTGAGAACCTAAGCCAGGGAAGGTGTGAACACTGAGGAGTTCACAGTGAGAACCTGTGCCAGGGAAGGTGAGAACACTGAGGAGTTCACAGTGAGGACCTGTGCCAGGGAAGGTGAGAACACTGAGGAGTTCACAATGAGGACGTGTGCCAGGGAAGTTGTGAACACTGAGGGGTTCACAGGGAGGACCTGTGCCAGAGAAGGTGTGAACACTGAGGAATTCACAGGGAGGTAGTGTGCCAGGGAAGGTGTGAACACTTAGGAGTTCCCAGTGAGAACTTGTGCCAGGGAAGGTGTGAACACTGAGGAGTTCACAGTGAGGACGTGTGCCAGGGAAGGTGTGAACACTGAGGAGTTCACAGGGAGGACCTGTGCCAGGGAAGGTGTGAAGACTGAGGAGTTCACAGGGAGAACGTGTGCCAGGGAAGGTGTGAACACTGAGGAGTTCACAGTGAGGACCTGTGCCAGGGAAGGTGTGAACACTGAGGAGTTCACAGTGAGGACCTGTGCCAGGGAAGGTGTGAACACTGAGGAGTTCACAGGGAGAACGTGTGCCAGGGAAGGTGTGAACACTGAGCAGTTCCCAGTGAGGACCTGTGCCAGGGAAGGTGTGAACACTGATGAGTTCACAGTGAGAACGTGTGCCAGGGAAGGTGTGAACACTGAGGAGTTCACAGTGAGAACGTGTGCCAGGGAAGGTGTGACCACTGAGGAGTTCACAGGGAGGATGTGTGCCTGGCAAATTATGAACAATGAGGGGTTCACAGGCCTCTGAAGTGAGCACTGACCAGGGAGTCTGTCCACCTTTGAAGTGAGCACTGAC
The DNA here is from genome assembly GCF_031878675.1 of Megascapheus bottae. Taxonomy (NCBI): domain Eukaryota; kingdom Metazoa; phylum Chordata; class Mammalia; order Rodentia; family Geomyidae; genus Megascapheus; species Megascapheus bottae. The sequence continues at coordinate 82,967,103 of NC_143515.1, read as the reverse complement.
TAGGGAGGCCGTCCACCCTCTGAAGTGAGCACTGACCAGCGAGTCTGTCCACCCTCTGAGGTGAGCACTGACCAGTGAGTTTGTCCACCCTCTGAAGTGAGCCCTGACAGGCGAGGCTCCCCACCCTCTCAAGTGAGTGTGGCCGGCTCCATGCTAAGATGACCACGCTGCACCCTCAGGTAGTGAGCTCGAGAGTGAGTGAGTGGACTCTGAAACAATGCTGTCTCTCTGGCCCTCGTTGCCAAGACCTCAGCCCAGCGGCGGCTTCCTGATTTGGATGTGGAGGGTAAAGTGCACTGCAGACACACCTGGGACGGAGCGAGGGCCTGCTGCTGCCCTCCGGGGCTGGTCACACTGGGGCCCTCCCGGGGTCCCCCCGGGGCTGGTCACACTGCCCCTCCCTGTTTTTCAGCTTCCTTAAGTGAGGTCAGGGCTGTGGCTTGCTTGCTGCTTTTCCGCCTGAGGTGTGGGATTTGTTACTCATTCATTTTTGGTTTAGGACTTGACCCACAGTCTAGTGCAATCCCAGCAATACTACTTACATCTGGAAAATTCTAAGATCAGGAAAAGGAATCATTGAAACCCCCTCCTTCCTCCTCTGCAGTCTCAGCGCACACACGTCCTCAGATCTGCAGAGTTGTCAGAGTGGATCAGCTCAGGGCACCTTGAACCTGGATGAGGGCGGGTGGCTGTGGAGATCGGGGAGGGGGCACAGCCCCTCTGGACTGTGTTTCAACCAGGGGAGCTTCTAGAATGGGAAGCACTCAAAGGTTGTTTATGGATAATGAGAACTATGATTATTTTTGCGTGTTAAACGGTGAATTTATTTCTGCTTTAGGCTATTTTAATTATGAATAATCCTTTCCTCAGGGCTTCATGGAACACTCACACCAGGATCGCCATTTTGTCGTCAGGATCCATGTCCCATCTTCCTTCAGAGCAGTCCAGAAATGCTTCGATACAGCTCTCACTCTGCTCTGGAAGGCAATGCGTGGCTGTGTTCCCCTGGAGAGGCCACGCACGGGGCTGGGAAAGGGAGGGCGTCCTCAGGCGGGAACGTCCAGTGCCATTTACCAGAGGGCTGGGACTGTGCCCGTGACAGCCACGTGGGTGGGCCAGCGGGCAGCCATCCTCTGCCCCCGTCAGGAGAAGGAAGAACAGTCTGTCACTCCAGGAAACGAGCCCGTGTTGGCTGCTCTGGAGTGTTCCAGGCCAGCCAGGAGAAGCTTCCAGCCCTGTCTGACCCTTCCCGCTCTCTATACCAAGCGCTCTAGGGCAGAGCCCACAGGGTTTGTGTGGTGCACTGTAGCATGGGACCTGATTGGCACCTATCCCCCGCGGATACACTGAGATTGTCTGTCAGGAAGCCAAGTACAGTGGAAATGTTTCACTAATTTAGCAAAATGTTAAATTGGAGGAGATGAAGATTATACCAGAAATAAAATGGAAATTTTATGGTACTTTGGAACTTAGGAACTTAGCTGAGGGGTTCATGGCAATGTGCCTGAGAGCCAGGCTGAAGATCCGGGAGCTAGACCTGAGTCAGAGGAAAATGAGTTTAATAAAGAGACTCAAAATGACAAAACACAAAGGAGCGCAAAATTCATGTGAAATATAGTGAACTCTCCACAGTAAAACGGGAGCCCAGAGTGACGAGGAGGACGAAGTAATATTTCAGGAGATAAAGGCTAACCATACTCCTGAAGGGATGAAACACATCCACCCACAAGCTCCCCAAATGCCAGGAAACACGCGTGAAATGAGCCTGAAATCACCTGCCAGCTCATGAAGCTGGGATGACAGAAACCAAACTCCAAGGAAAACAAACCTTTAAATATGTCAGCAACCACCACCAGGTAATTGTGCTGCAGGAACAACGGAACTCGGAGGAAGATGATGCTAAAAATGTTGAAAGAAAGGTATCGTCAGCTCTCTACAGGAAACTAAGGCCAGGCCCTGGGGTTCATGCCTGCGCTCCCAGCGGCAGACCCGAGGCTGGTATTGAAGGACGGAAACGTTTGCTGGATTCCATCTTCAGAATGACCAGCAGAAAAATCTCCAGACTCCATCTCCATAAACCAGTGAGACACAAGTTTGGAGATCGGTCTTCCTGTCCTCCAGGCAGCGCAGCCGCAGGCTCACCGGAGTGCGGCACTCCCGGCCTTACAGGGCTTCTCTCTCCGAGCACATCGCTCAGAGAGCTTGCTTCACGCCTCATCTCCACGCAGGTCGCAGCTCAGCATGCTTAGGGGGTAAAGCAAGGTGGTGTGGGCCTGGCTCTGGGGCTCCAGCAGGGACACCGGTCCATTCAGTTTTCCATCACAGGGATCGTGGGTCTCTTAACCTCCCCAGTGCTTTAAGTGCTTCCTGAACTGGCATCCTTGAGCCTCTACTTTTACCAGCTGGTTCTTTTCTTCTCCATTACCCCGTGGAAGCTAGATCTGTAAGTCACCCCGAGAAGACACCCAAGTCTGTGGGTGACTGGAGGGCGAGACGGCCTCTGCCGGCCCCGACTGGAGGGCAAGACAGCCTCTGCCTGCCCTGACCAGAGGGCCAGACAGCTTCGGCGAGCCCTGAGCAGACCGGAGGGCCAGACCCTGCCTCAGTGGACCCTCCTGCACTGGCCGCCTAATGCAATGTGGGAAAATTCCAAGGACTCAAAACCGAACCTGAGCTCAGCCAGAGGAAGCAGAAACCCCTGAGTTTACCTAAACTCCACCCCTGCTGAGGTCCTAAACGTGGGAATGCGGAGTTCCATGCCCGAGTCACAGTCAGCCCATGCAATGTTGACCCACTGCCGCAAAAGACACAAAATCAAAGACATATGATGAACAAAATCTCGAGTTCCTCCACTCACCACACGGACAAGAGGAATTCCCCCCTCCGACAGTCTGGGGTGATGGTTGGATCCCTAGGCTCCATTCAACACTTGGTGAATGAAACCCGAGGAAAAGGCTTCAACCCCTGTGACCCACAAAAAAATCTAGCCACCAGTCCAGCAGTGAGCGCATGAGGACTGGATCCCAGCCCCCGGTCCTGGCAGGTCAGACCTCGTCCAAGAGAAGACAGTGGAATGGAAGGCAAAGCCATAGGACTCGTGCGAGCCCCCCACCGACAACCCCCGTGACTTATCTCCAATTAGCTAGCAAAAGCGGGAGCTGGAGGCATTACTGGGGCAGTGGAGTGCCGGCTATGAGGGGAAAAGCTGAGGAGAAGGCAAGGCCCCGAGTTCCACTCCAGCACTGGTTCAATAAACACTACATACATGGTGTGGCATGAGCAGACCTGAAACCCAGGCATCAGCGTAAGAGCGACAGGTTCCTGGAGGCCTCACATACATGACTGTTGACAGAGCACTCATGTGTGTGTCAGGAGGAAGAGCCTCACACACACGTCACACACACAGAGCTCACCCCTGGCTGTCAGAGGGCCGAGATCTGAGGACTGCGGTTCAAAGGCAGCTCAGGCAGGACAGCTCGGGAGAGTCCTGTCTCCAGGGAGCACCCAACGCCAGAAGCCCGGCTGTGGCTCATGTGGTGGAGAATCAGCCCTGTGAAAAGACTGGGGAACCCTGCCCAGACCCTGAGTTCAAGCCCCAGGACTGGCGCCCCCAACCCATGCACACACACACACACACACGCATGCACGCATGCACACATGCACACACACATACACACACATGCATGCACGCACACACATGCACACACACGCACACACACACATACACATACACACACATGCACACACACGCACACACACACGCATGCATGCGCACACACACGCATGCATGCATACACACACGCACATACACACATACACACACACGCACGCACACACGCATGCACACACACATGCACACACATGCTCACACAAGCACGCACACACACATATGCACACACACGCAGGCACACACGCACGCACACACACACGCATGCACACACGCACGCACACACACATACACACACACGTGCACACACACATGCGCACACACACACACGCACACAGAAAAGCTGAAGTCACACATATGTCCCTGTCCTACAAGACTAGTCATACAAGATATATTAAAGTAAGTTTCCAAGAACTGGCGACGGTTCAAGTGCTAGCGTGGTTGCCTAGCAAGAGGACGCTGAGTTCCATCCCTGTCCCCCTCCCTCCCTCCACTCAGAGGCCACACGTAGGGGCCACGCCTGTAATCCCACCACAGCACTGCTCTGCAAAGGGGTAACACAGGCGCCATATCTCAAGCTGAAACCCTGGCGACATGGAAAACACAGGTGGGAGGGTTTCCATCGGAGACCGTGCCAGGCAGAAAGCAAAGACCCTGCCTTACTACAACGAAAGCAAGATGGGCTGGAGGTGCAGCTCAGGCAAGCGAGGTGCAGCCTTATCTAGAAGTGCAATGCTCCAGGCTCTGCCAACACGGAAGCACAGAGCCCTCACTCAGAGGAACACAGCACCGGGTATGGACAACCCAAGCGAGAAGCTATGGGTAGCGAGAAGACCAGAGGTCACATGTGACCATAGATAGACTGATTAATAGTGACCTATGACATTAGTAGATAGGACCATAAAAGATTTCTTTTTATTAAGTCTCTTTAATGATGGATGACAGTTAAAAATAATAATGGTGATTGTTTGTAACACCAAATGAAAAATAGAAAGGTTAAGAGGAAAGTGGCGCCGGGAGTTTGGCCTAGTGGTCGAGTGCTTGCCTAGCATGCATGAAGACCCGGGTTCAATTCCTCCGTACCACATACATAGAAGAAAGCCGGAAGTGGTGCTGAGGCTCAAGTGGTAGAGCTCTAGCCTTGAGAAAGTCCAAGGACAGCGCTCAGGCCCTGAGCTCAAGCCCAGGACTGGAAAAAAAAAAAGGTTAAGAGGAAAGACATCAGGTATACGATGGGAATTGTTGTATATGAAATGCAAAAATATCGTGTGATATCAACTTTAGAAAAATGTAGATACACATTATAAACTCAAAGCAATAAATGAAATATCAATAACCTTAAGGCAGTTACACCTTATAATACAACAAAAGATATTTTATACAGCCACAGATGATAACCTAAACCACAGGTAAAATTATGAAAATGGAAAGAAAGAAGCAGCAAGGACACCAGACTTGGAAACAACTTTATCACTACTTACATTAAATGTAAATTGCCTAACTGCCTAACTAAAAGAGTAAAACATATCCAGACACCAGTGGCTCACACCTGGCATCTCAGCTATGCAGGAAGCAGATATCTGAGAATCATGGTTTGATGTCAGTGGAACAAGGACGTTCCTGAGACTCTTGTCTCTAATTAAAAACCAAAAAGCTGCAAGAGGCATGGTTCAAGTGGCAGAGCACCAGCCTTTAGCAAAGCAGTTAAGGATGATACCCAGACCCTGCGTTCAAACTCTAGGACCAGCGGAAAAATAAGTAAGATGTGTGCTGTCTCCAGGTGCTGCCTGGGCCCATTTGTTTATATAGACAAATGTTAAGGGGGAGAAAATACAGATCATATCATGAATAGAGGAAGGGAAGCTCACGAGAATGTAGTGATGGAAAATGTGCGGCAGAGTAATTCTGAGATAAAGCAGGTCATTCAATAATAGTAAATTAATCAATAAGAGGTAATAGCCTTAAACACACATGCATCCAACAGCTGGTAACAAAAGCAGACAAGGGTCCTCACAAGTATAAGAAAAATGCAGTATTATAAATAATGAGTAGATATTAAAATCCTAAAAAACATCTTCGTGAGGCGAATCAGCAGCAGGCCTCAGAGAGCCCCACACAACCACGCAAGCCTGCATAAGGGTGGCGGGCACTCGAAAGCCAGCAGGGCCGGGACCGCACGGTGCCAAGGAAAACCACACAGTGCCTGTAGAAACGGCACCCAACACCCGCTTCTGAGGGGATCACAGGTCAAAGTAGGCATAAAGGACATCTTCAACCTGATGAAGGCGGCTACACAGAGGAAAGGATCCCCAAGACAAGGAACCGAGCGAGACGTCCACAACCATCCCATGCAACATTAAGCTAGCTATCCTACCCGTGTTGTTCAGGAAGACAGTAAAAGTATATACGCTGACCAAGAAGAAATTCCACTTGTGTAAGACATGGGCATCAATGGAGAAGGTCTGACAGGTGTATAAAAACTCTACAGAAAACACCGACATATTGCAAGGCTGTACAACGCACAACAAATAATCAGTTATTACCAGAAGGTAATAATCAGAAATTTAAATTTAAAATATTGGTTACATAGCATCAAAATACTAATTTCCAGGTGGGGACCAGGTAATAACATGCAGGTTATATACTTGGAAAATTAATCAGCCACAAACCTGGCTAGAGAAATTAGAGCAGACCTACAAAGCATCAATGCTCCTTCTTGTCTGTGCATCAGAAGGCACGCTATTCTTAACGTATGACTGCTCTCTAACCCACAGTCACGTGTTCAACACAACCTCAGTCAAAATCTGGTCATGGCTTCCTAATGAAATGCACAGGATGGTTTCAGAATGCCCATGGCATTATTAGAAGCACTTCCCAAAAGACCAAAAGTTGGAAATTAACTTTGCGTATATATGCATATATCATAAAGCACATCAAGGCAGTTTGATATGACCATAAACACAGAAATGTAGATCAAACAGACAGAACTGAGGCAAAGGCAAACCCAAGCCTCCAAAAGCACCCGAGTTGGGTTTTTTTTTTTTTTGCCAGTCCTGGCCTTGAGCTCAGGGCCTGAGCACTGTCCCTGGATTTTCTCAAGGCTAGAGCTCTACCACTTGAGCCTCAGCACTACTTCTGGCTTTTTTCTATGTATGTGGTACCGAGGAATTGAACCCGGGTCTTCGTGCATGCCAGGCAAACACACTACCACTAGGCCAAACTCCCAGCCCCAGAGTTTTTTTAACCAAGTCGAATAGGACATGCGTTGTGGAAAGGGCACCCTTCTAAAAGGACTGCTAGAATAAGGGAGAGTGCCACAGCAAAACATAAATAAATAAAAATAAATACTGATCAACATTTTATAAACTGACTCAAAAGAAGCCGCCACTCTCACTGTGAGCACCACACACTGAGACTGGAGAAGCAGAACCGCTTCTCGAGCTGGGATGGGGAGACACTTCCAAACTACAGTTCCAGGGTATCATCGGAGGAGGCGGCACTGGCCCAGCCAGGAGTGGAAGCTCACACCTGTAACCCCAGCTACCTGAGAGAAAGGGTCTGGAAGACCGTGGATCAAAGGCTAGTCCAGACCAAAGTCAGTGGACGCCCGGCCCGACACGGCAGGCCAGAGTGGTGGTGCTGCTTCTGTGCTGCTGCATCAAGTTCAGACAGTGGGGGGGCGTGGATAGTGGGGGGACTGGACGCAACAAGTGCAAGGAGACGGCTCAAGTGGTAGAGCTCCAGCTAGCAAGTGTGAACCCTCAGGTCAAGCCCGAACGCGGCCACCCTCCCCCTGCACCACAGTGAGCCCATAATTCCTGTTGGAGGCGCCTGCGTGAAACCGCAGAACGCCCTGCAAACGCTGCACATCGTCCCGTAATGTGCTTTAGCTCCCTGCACAGATCTGTTCAACTTCTTGTATAAGTCTTGGCAAGGCCCTGTACAACTCCGCATGTCCTCCTGTAATTCTGTGTAACTTCCTGCACAGCTCTGTGTCCTACTTAGCACCTGAGCTCAAGGAGTGGGGAGCTTGCTTCTCCACTTGATATCACCATGAAAGGAGAGGCCCAGCAGGGTGTCTGGTGGGTGTGTGCTAACAGAGCATTCAATTTTAAACACACGTAAAAATGCCATGGGAAGAAGGAAAAGCACCCAGGGGACTTAGCAGAGGGAAGCTGGGGGCACCAGGATGCCTGCCCAGGCTGGGACACAGGTGAGTCAGGCCCATCCTGGCTGCTCCTCAGAGGGCTGCTCTCCCTCGCTGACTTGACACCAGAGTGGGGTGGCGGGTCAGGCGTGGACTTGGATTCCTGCTGCTTTGGCTCCAGCCCTGGTGTGCTCGGGGCTCGGGGTCAGCCTCGGGTCTCTGGACTTGCTTTCTGTGGCGGCAGTCTTGTGGAATCCAAACCCCGCTCTGCACAGACGACTCCCAAAGCACAGCTCTAGACTGGCGCTGGCCTCTGACCTCGAGACCCCACTGCAGTCACAGGCCACAAGTCTCCCCCTGCTGTGCCAGCTGCCCCTCCCACCGCAGCCTCCCAGCTCTGAAGGCTCCTACAGCGCAGCCAGGCCAGAGCTGTGCCAGGCCATGGAAGCCTAGGGGGGTCCTGGGTGTGTGTGGGGGGGGGGATTCTGGCAAACAGATGAGGGCTGCCGGCAGAGCCACTGAGGCCCTCTCTTCACCAGCATGCTCACCACAGGCCCCACCTGCCCCAGTTCACTCCCAGGGTGTGGGTGGACACCACTGGTGACTTGTCATTGTCCTGTCCTCCCTCCCTCCCTCCCTCCCTTCCTTCCTTCCTTCCAGCCTTCCTTCCTTCCTTCCTTCCAGCCTTCCTTCAACCTTCCCCCCAGGTAAAAGATCCCTTTGGATTTAAAGTAGACTTAAACTATATTCTATAACATTGTTAAAAAAAATAACGCTCAGGACGCTACCTATAGAGCTAAAGCTCATGCTGGGAATTTTTTTGAAAATGTACCTTACCAGATTAGCAAACAAGCCTGTAGCTTCACCACGACCTGCTACTCACTGGCCGCACTCGGTGACACCCTGGGACACAAACAACGCTTGGTGACCGCTCGCTGCCTGTCGCACACCGTGCTGTCTGGGCCTGGTTTGCATACTTGCTCATTTCACTCCTGGATGAACTCGGAGGTGGAGGGGTGGAGACTAGAGCCTGTTTTGCAATAACAAATGCGGCAGAGCCATAAATTGTGGTGACTTCTGGGTTGTGTGTTGGTCCTGGGCGCTGTCCTTGGCTTGTGTGCTCAGGACTACTGCTCTACCACCTGTGCATGGCAGGGCCAGTGGATCCCAGTGGATCCCAGCTCCAGTGGCTCTCAAGAGGGTTTGTGGGGGAGTCGTGGCAGTTCTCGTGCATGGTGGATGCCAGACCTGAACCTGGGAACGTACAGAGCGCCATCCATCCATCCATCCAGGTAGCCACATGTGGGCCAGAAGATTGCAGTGGTCCACAGAGGGGCCTCCTCCTGATCCTCCCCCCTCCTCCTCCTCCTTCTCCTCCTCCCCTTCCTCCTCCTCCTCCCCCTCCTTCTCCTCCCCCCTCCTCCTCCCCCTCCTCCTCCCCCTCCTCCTCCCGCTGTTCCTCTTTTTCCTCCTTCCCTCCTCCTCCTCCTGCTCCTCCTCCTCCTGTTCCTCCTCCTCCTTCTCCTCTTTCTCCTTCTCCTCCTCTTGTTCCTCCTCCTCCTCCTCCTCCTGTTCCTCCTCCTCCTTCTTCCCTTTCTCCTCCTCCTTCTCCTCCTCCCCCTCCTCCTCCTGTTCCTCTTCCTCCTCCTCCTGTTCCTCTTCCTCCTCCTCCTCTTCCTCTTCCTCCTGCTACTGCTGCTCCTCCCCTCCCCCTCTTACTCTTCCCCTCCTCCTCCCCCCTCCTCCTCTTCCTCCTTCTCCTCCTGCTGCACACCTCCCCCCCAAACCCAGACTGATGCACTGGCCATTGCACAGAGTCGGTCTCGCTGTGTAGAGTGATTTTGTTTTTTCTTTTGTGTTGGGCTTTGACAGTCAAGAAAACAAGACACCAAACTCATAACCAGGCTCTGAACTCTCACTCAACTCCTAGCTTATTTTATAAAGGAAAATGTGAAACCAATCTGCCGGGAAGAATCTTCTGTAAATTTTAAATGGCAGGACACTCACAAGGGTGGATGCAGGAGCTGAGACTCCTCAATGCACTTCCATCCTTCCACCCTGGCAAAAGAGGACCAAGCATGCAGAGGGGACACGGATAACGCACATGGGTTGCTGTTTTCTGCATCATCCAATTAAAAATAATAGCATTGGGTGAGTCTATAGCTCCATGCTACTCTGAGGGTACGGACGAAGCCGGAGGCCTTGGCGTGCCGGCAGATGGGCAAACTCCACGCAGATGGGGCATGCTAGAGGCTGAGAGGCTTGAGGCCTTAGACAGTGAGGCCAGAGGTGGCTCTGGACGCACTCTGTGCATCTGCAGGTTTCTAAGGCCAGCTGGCATTGGTTTTGGTGTGGAAGGTTCAGGGATTGGGGACAAGAAGACACACGTACTAGCCAGTCAGCATGAGGCAGATGGTAAAAGACAAATGCACAGTACAGGCAGAGGGGCATCAGACCACAGGACCTGGGGTCTCCTGACAGTCCACGCAGACGAGGACCACAGGGCCTGGGGTCTCCTGACAGTCCACGCAGACGAGGACCACAGGGCCCAGGGGGTCTCCTGACAGTCCACGCAGATGAGGACCATGGGACCTGGGGGTCTCCTGACAGTCCACGCAGACGAGGACCACGGGGCCCGGGGGGTCTCCTGACAGTCCACGCAGACGAGGACCACGGGGCCCGGGGGGTCTCCTGACAGTCCACGCAGACGAGGACCACGGGGCCCGGGGGGTCTCCTGACAGTCCACGCAGACGAGGACCACGGGGCCCGGGGGGTCTCCTGACAGTCCACGCAGACGAGGACCACGGGGCCCGGGGGGTCTCCTGACAGTCCACGCAGACGAGGACCACGGGGCCCGGGGGGTCTCCTGACAGTCCACGCAGATGAGGACCACGGGGACCTGGGGGTCTCCTGACAGTCCACGCAGACGAGGACCACGGGGCCCGGGGGGTCTCCTGACAGTCCACGCAGATGAGGACCATGGGACCTGGGGGTCTCCTGACAGTCCACGCAGACGAGGACCACGGGGCCCAGGGGGTCTCCTGACAGTCCACGCAGATGAGGATCACGGGACCTGGAGGTCTCCTGACAGTCCACACAGACGAGGACCACAGGGCCTGGGGTCTCCTGACAGTCCACGCAGACGAGGACCACAGGGCCCAGGGGGTCTCCTGACAGTCCACGCAGATGAGGACCACAGGGCCCAGGGGGTCTCCTGACAGTCCACGCAGACGACGACGACCACGGGGCCTGGGGGTCTCCTGAGAGTCCATGCAGATGAGGACCACGGGGCCTGAGGGTCTCCTGATAGTCAACGCAGACGAGGACCACGGGGCCTGGGGGTTGCCTCAAAGTTCACGCAGGACCACGGGACCTGGGGTCTCCTGACAGTCCACGTAGATGACAACCATGGGGCCTGGGGTCTCCTGACAGTCCACGCAAACAAGGACCACAGGGCCCAGGGGGTCTCCTGACAGTCCACGCAGACGACGACGACCACGGGGCCTGGGGGTCTCCTGAGAGTCCACGCAGATGAGGACCATGGGACCTGGAGGTCTCCTGACAGTCCACGCAGACGACGACGACCACGGGGCCTGGGGGTCTCCTGAGAGTCCATGCAGATGAGGACCACGGGGCCTGAGGGTCTCCTGATAGTCAACGCAGATGAGGACCACGGGGCCTGGGGGTCGCCTCAAAGTTCACGCAGGACCACGGGGCCTGGGGCTCCTGACAGTCCACGTAGATGACAACCATGGGGCCTGGGGTCTCCTGACAGTCCACGTAGATGACAACCATGGGGCCTGGGGTCTCCTGACAGTCCACGCAGATGAGGACCATGGGGCCTGGGGGTCTCCTGACAGTCCACACAGACGAGGACCACGGGGCCTGAGGGTCTCCAGACAGTCCACACAGATGAGGACCACGGGATCTGGGGTCTCCTGACAGTCCATGCAGACGAGGACCACGGGGCCCGGGGGGTCTCCTGACAGTCCACGCAGACGAGGACCACAGGACCTGGGGTCTCCTGACAGTCCACGCAGATGAGGACCACGGGGCCTGGGGGTCTCCTGACAGTCCACGCAGACGAGGACCATGGGGCCTGGGGGTCTCCTGACAGTCCACGCAGATGAGGACCACGGGGCCCGGGGGGGTCTCCTGACAGTCCACGCAGATGAGGATAACAGGGCCTGGGGTCTCCTGACAGTCCACCCCAACGAGGACCATGGGGCCCGGGGGTCTCCTGACAGTCCACGCAGATGACGATCACGGGACCTGGGGGTCTCCTGACAGTCCACGCAGACGAGGACCACAGGGCCTGGGGGTCTCCTGACAGTCCACACAGACGAGGACCACGGGACCTGGGGTCTCCTGACAGTCCACACAGATGAGGACCACGGGGCCTGGGGGTCTCCTGACAGTCCATGCAGATGAGGACCTTGGGACCTGGGGGTCTCCTGACAGTCCACCCAGTCGAGGACCACGGGACCTGGGGGTCTCCTGACAGTCCACCCAGACGAGGACCACGGGACCTGGGGGTCTCCTGACAGTCCACCCAGACGAGGACCACGGGGCCTGGGGGTCTCCTGACAGTCCATGCAGATGAGGACCTTGGGACCTGGGGGTCTCCTGACAGTCCACACAGATGACGACCATGGGGCCCGGGGGTCTCTTGACAGTCCACGCAGTCAAGGACCACGGGGCCTGGGGGTCTCCTGACAGTCCACGCAGACGAGGACCACAGGGCCTGGGGGTCTCCTGACAGTCCACCAGACGAGGACCACGGGGCCTGGGGGTCTCTTGACAGTCCACGCAGACGAGGACCACGGGGCCCGGGGGGTCTCCTGACAGTCCACGCAGACGAGGACCACGGGACCTGGGGGTCTCCAGACAGTCCACGCAGACGACGACCACGGGGCCTGGGGGTCTCCTGACAGTCCACACAGACGAGGACCACGGGGCCTGAGGGTCTCCAGACAGTCCACGCAGATGAGGACCACGGGATCTGGGGTCTCCTGACAGTCCACGCAGACGAGGACCACGGGACCTGGGGGTCTCCAGACAGTCCACGCAGATGAGGACCATGCAGACGAGACTGAGGCTCTGTGGCCTGGAGACAATTGTGCTGTCCCTGGTTGGGGTCCTTCTAATGTAAATGTAGAGAGATGGGTTGACAGCCAGTAAGAGGATAGTCTACTTAGGAGACAGAGAGTGTGAGAGAGACACAGAGACATAGACAGGAGGAAGGAGACAAAGAGACAGAGACAGAGGCAGAGAAGGACGTGCCCAGGTGAAGAGCTAACTGGAAGAGAAGACTGCTGAGGAACCAGAGCCTGGAACCAGAAAGACAGAGCTGTGGGCATATGGTGGGTGCATGGAGCTGAGTGCTCAAAATTCAGACAGGACCTAAATACAGCCACAGGAAAGAGCACCGAAAGCACGGACTTGAGGCCCAGGCTCTACTCACTCGGGTGAGTGGGGGCACGTCTGGCTCTTGAGCCGTAGGAGGAGCTCAGGAGCCCCAGGACCTGTAGCCCCGCCACTTCCTGAAAAGTGCCACATGCAGGCCCTGGGGGCCAAGAGGCTGCCGCCAGGGAGCTAGACCCAACCGGCCATTCTTATGGTCCTGTTTCAGCCCCATAACTTGTCCACTGCATAGGCCTCTCACTTACCTGTGTGTGTGTGTGTGTGTGTGTGTGTGTGTGTGGCTGGAGATTGAACCCAGAACCTGTGTGAGTGCTAAGCAAACATGCTCAGCTCCTTCTTAATTAAAATGACATCTTCCTGTGGAATTGAGAGAATGGGCTTTATTGCTAGTGGGCAGAGGCACAGAAAATCTACTTTTTATTGAAAGATCAATGGCTGTATTTGCTCTGCATTTGAATGTGAGAACAGCAAACAGACATGCTCCTTAGCACTGCAATGCCTCCAGGAGGCAGGCACTCACTGAGAGCTAGAGCTGGTTATATCCGCAGTAAAGCCCAGATTGGTCCCAGGATGCGGGGTCTCCTGGCTCCCCTTTCCTTAGACAGGGCGTGATTTTTAGGTGTGTGTGTGTGTGTGTGTGTGTGTGTGTGTGTGTGTGTGCCTCAGTCCTGAGGCTTGAATCAGGGCCTGGATTCTTAGAACTTTTTTCACTCACACTAGCACTCTACCACTTGAGCCATGACTCTACTTTCAGCTTTTTGCTGGTTAATTAGAGATAAGCGTCACAGATTTTTCTGCCAGGGCTGGCTTTGAAGAGAGGTCCTCAGATCTGTGTCCTGAGTGGCTAGGACTACAGGAGTGACCCACTGCACAGGATTAAACAAAGGACTTTTCATGAAGCTCCCCCACCCCGATCTTTCTCCAGGCCTTGCTCTAACGTCACCATGGCCCCCACCCCGGCTTTCTCTGACCCCACCCAGGCCCACCCAGAGCTTCCAGAGCCTGGAAGGGTCCACCGACTAGTTGGCAGCTCCTCACAGCCAGGGACCTGAAGAATCACCAGGCTCCAGGCTCAGTTCTTCTGAGGGAGAACGGCTCTGGGACTCGGTGGACCTGACACCGCTTGTAAGTATTCATACGCTGCCTCGCATGGCTCCTCTACTGAGCTGCCCCTTGGATTCAGAAGGTCAGGGGTGCCGGGGCCCTGTATGCCGGCCGGACACTGCTCCCCTCCCTCTATGGCTGGCCAAGCGGGGGTGGAAAGCACCTTTCTCCAAAGACCTCAATCACTCCCACCTCACAGGGCGTGAGGGGCAGAGACCCCTCCTGGAGTTGGGCTCTGCCTTTCACAGCCGGGGTGCCTGGGGAACCCACCCCGCAGACCCCTCCTCCGTCACCGCACGGCCGCACATGGGTGCCCTGAGGACCCAGATGCAGCCCTCTCCAGCCTTTGGTGTTGTAAGTTTAGCGTCTTTTGACAGTGCTCACAATGAAAGCTTCCTTCCTTCCTGCTTTCCCAGCCTTTTCCTTCCTACATCCACGGTGCCCACCTCCTATCAATAACCATCCATTACACAACCCTCAGTTCATTAACTGACTAACAAAGCGTGCGCTGGACCTGTGACAAGTCTTGTGACATATCCTGTGTTCTAAGTCAAGGCTGTCACGTAGTCTTGTGACCAAGTGGCTCATGATGCCCCACCCCGGCGGCCTACAGGGATAAACGTCCCCTTGGAGCACACAGCACACGAACCCTCAAAACCCAAGGAGCAGACACCGCAGGGGCAGTCTGTCCATCCCAAGGCTTCGCGCAGGCGTTCTGCCCCCTGGGGAGGGCCAAGGGCAGCCCAGGGAAAACGATCAGGGTCTCTGGAAAGACCCTGCCGTGTCCTCCACGTCTCCCATGCCACATTCTGGGGTTTCAGTGACCCAGGGTCAAACTGTGGCCTAGACATGTTACACAGAAAATTCCATGATTTTAGAAGTCACTAATGTTGTGCATCACTTCTGTCTAATTTCAAAGTCAACTTCAGGGCTGGCATCATCGTGCAGGAGAGGGGCCGGCCTTCTCCACGGCGGGAAGGCCTTCTCCAAGACCTTCTCCACTGCGGAAAGGCCTTCTCCATGGCGGGAAGGCCTCCAAGACCTTCTCCACGGCGGGAAGACCTTCTCCACGGCGGGAAGGCCTTCTCCAAGACCTTCTCCACTGCGGAAAGGCCTTCTCCATGGCGGGAAGGCCTCCAAGACCTTCTCCATGGCGGGAAGGCCTTCTCCAAGACCTTCTCCACTGCGGAAAGGCCTTCTCCATGGCGGGAAGGCCTTCTCCAAGACCTTCTCCACGGCGGGAAGGCCCTCTCCACGGCGGGAAGGCCTTCTCCAAGACCTTCTCCATGGCGGGAAGGCCTTCTCCACGGCGGGAAGGCCCTCTCCACGGTGGGAAGACCTTCTCCAAGACCTTCTCCACGGTGGGAAGGCCCTCTCCTCGGCGTTACCCTTGGCTGCGGTGTAAGATCTGGCGCCCGGGAGGCCTCGGCAGGCCCTGGCGCTGACTCTGGGGTTTCTTCTGGGTTGTCCCAGCATGCTCATGGCAGCAAATCTGAGGCGTAAAGTCCAGGCATGAGCTGTACTGGGTTCTTGCCGTGAAGGGAGGCAGGTGGGGGCCAAATGAGGGAAGGTGCTGGAGGCAGAGGTAACCACACACCCCAGGAGCAGGAGAAGAGCGAGGCCCACCGCAGAGGAACGAGGCCACCCAAAGTGGGAAAACACAAGGGAAGAGAGCGCCAACGGCAAGGACGAGAAGCCGTGCTCAGGACACGTACCCGTTGTTGCAGTTTTTGCGAACACAAAAATCGACAGTCGAACTCTGGGCGACCTAATCTTCTTTAGCAGTCCTAAGAGAGTTCACTACTCAAAGACACACTTGGCAAGTGCTTTGTAAAATAACCCAGCCTCACATTGATCATCCCTCAGTGCGGTGAGACACCACTCCAAATACACATTCCCACGTCCGTCCAAAGGCCAGCTGAAGGAGCGTGCACACGCACAACCCGCCTTGGGAGACAGTTACACACCGCGTGAGATGGTTTCTCACTGTACTAGACATGTCCCCGCTCAAATCCACACCAAGGCCCTACAGGAATACCTGGTGTCTCAAGATGCCATTAGTCTAGGAACACGTCCAGGACTGGTGTGCAGGCATGGATATACACACTATGTACACACACACACACACACACACACACAACTGTGTGGACACAGACAACTGCAGTGATAAACAACCACCCTGCCTGTCTTGTTCGTTGGGATGGGATCTCTGCTCTGGCTCACTTTGAACCACAGTCTTCTCCTTGTGAGGTGCAGGCGAGCACCAGCAGGCCCAGCCCAGGCGTGGACCTCTGTGCACACTCTGAGTGTTTCCTCAAGGCGTTCACGTTCTATAAAGACATAAACCTGATCGTCCTGTCTTCAGAACACAGTTTTAAACGCACCTGTCTGAAGTGTTCATGTACTTGTGAAGTCAAAGGAATAAAACTTTAAAAAAACATAAACCAGATTTCCATCCCTTGCCTTGAAAATCTTCGTTTTCAGTCACGTTCTTAAGACACGCCAGCCTTCTGACGTCAGTCACATGAAGCCTGCGGCATGGCGCTCACGCCCCTCTGAAGTGGGGGTGGACACCTGCCTTGCCGACCAGGCCCGCTGCTCTGGCTCAGCCCCTGCCGGGGTCTCTGGCCTGTCAGGACCCTCAGTCCCTTAGGAGGACGCCGAGGGCTCAGTCGTGGTCATCAACAGCCTCGAGGTGCTGAGCAGCGCTGACTCCCGGCCGCGTCTGCGGAAGAGGGGTGACAGGGCAAGGGTCTGCCCCCAGTCAGCGTCACCTTAGGGTGTGCGCATGCACAGGCGTGCATGTGTGTGTGCCTGTGAGTGTGTGTGCTCTAGAACGCCTGCCCCGTGGTATGTCCATTCACCACACCCCTCAACACCCCACAGCTCTAAACGCTTCACACGCACGGGTCCAAAGGCACCCAAAACCCAATGCGTAGACTCCAGTGAAGAAGCAAGGGCGGTGCCATTTGCGGAACTGTCGTCCATAGTTGATTGCAGCGGAGAGCGGGGTCCCCGTTGTAAGGTCCAACTCTGCCCCTGAGGCCAGGGGGTGGGGAAGTGGCTCGTACAGTGGCTGTGTGGACACAGTCCTGGTGACAGAGCTGCTGCCGTGAGCAGAGTCCAGAGACCCATGGCCCCTGGGTCTCATGCCTCAGTGTCCCCATCTGCACAGTGGCGGCCGTGAGGACGGGATGAATTAGTTGTTTCTGAGGACATTGTGCTGGCTGCAGTAAGCACTGCCAGTTGGCTCCTGTATTTTAAACGCTCTGAAGAGGATACAGAGTGACAAAGGACGGGAAAGCACAGCGGGCGAGGCACGCTCACTTACCTTCTCCTAAGGAAAATGCTTTGGCGTCTCCCATGCTGTCTCCACCGGAGTCGGACCCTGCCCTCCTGCCCCAGAGGCTCTGGCAGGCAGACAGCACCTCCCCTCCCACTGTCCCCATCAACCCATCAACCTGCACCGGCCACGCCTGCTTCTCTCCAGAGTCTCCCTTGTTACTGTGGTTGTTGTTATTATTATTGTTATCATCATACCTGCATCTAATCTACTTTCAAGGAAGAGTCCAAGCAACTGGAAATACAGGGCAACAATTCATGAGCCATTACAGAAGACGGAGGAGCAATGACCTCCCGGGGAACGGTGGCCAGCCTTCCCAGCATTCCCTGGCGCTCCGCCGTGCGCGCTGCCTCCCCGAGCCACCACAGGCCTGATCACCCCCGAGTGACACCCTGGGTGACAGACGGATGCCCAGTCATAACCTGGTGGAGAGTCACGAGTGCAGATGTGCACCGTGCAAAGGTCCTGGGGCAGAGCGGCCGCGGTGCCAGGCCACACAGCCCCACCCCTACAAGGTAACCCTGAGGATCCAGGGCTCATCTTAGTTCTCAGCAGAGTCCTCAACTCAGCTTGGTAAACTGAGGCTCAGCTCGGGTCCAGGTGCTACTGCTGGCATTCGTAGGTGTGGGACCTCGTCGTGCCTTTCATTTGTATGCCGCACACTGCCCCGAGTGGGGACCGGGTGGGTCGACTTGGAAAATACTTCCTACCTGCTGCTTAAACAAATGCATGCCAACTTCTGTTATAGTCATTTCTGGAAGCAGAAGCTGAAAGAGGACATAAGCATGAGGACCCTGCACAGGCGGAGAAGGAAACACCTCGGCACAAGCAGGGCTCCTGAGGTGCATGGAGGCAAGGAGAAAACGCCATTGCATTAGTCAGGTGATGCTGACACAAGCAGCCAACGCTGAAATAAGAAGCCAAGGCATAGCCATCCTTCTCTTGGTGGCGGCCAGTGGAGGAAGTGTCAGCTGGATGACTGCTATTGTGTGTTTATGCCTGTGGTTGTGCTGCCAGTGGAAGACCAGCAACTTTCACACTCATTAAAGCCCGAGCCTGCCTGCCGCTGCAAACTCTGTGCTCTTCTAATAACCCCTCAGGACACCACCGGTCCATCCAGGACCCTGCCGAGAAGACTGTGTACCTGACTCATGGGACTCGGCCGTCCCTCCGGAGACCTCTTTCCTGTGTGGACTGGGTCAGGGGTCATGCGGCCCCCACGGCCCTGAAATGGGGGTTTACGTTCATCCGATGCTGTGCGCCACGTCCTGGCCCTGGGGTACATCTCACTGAGTGTAGAGCAAGGCCCTTTGCTTTCTGCTACTTCCACTGCTCCAGGAAGGGAGAGCTTGGCATCCTTACGAGGGGTGCAGGACACAGACTGTATTTTAACTCAGCGATGGCAAACTCAAAAGGTTCAGAGGGTACACAAATCAGGAATTCTCTGCGATAATTGAGAAGCCTTGTCTAGCTCTGCAGTGCATGCTGGAGTTCTCCTGAACAGAATCCACGACAACAGCTGACGTTCCGGAGAGCAGGCAAACGGCAACCTTCCTGCACCCCAGTTGAGGACCTTCTCCACCCCAGTTGATAGCCTTCCCCTTTCCGTCCATTGACCCTAACGCTCACTGGCACCACCTCCTGCGCTCACGGGCTCTGTGGGCTCTTGGGTCTGAAGGAACCGAAATTAATCTCTTTTCTATTGGCAAATTAATCAGTGGGGAGTGGGGGCAGAAAAAAAATTCTAGGAAAACAAGACTTTTTTTAGAAGCAAAATACTGAGTGAGATCTGGAGAGAAACACCAAGGTAAAAATGGATTCACTTCATTCTAAGACCTGGAAAGCAATCCAATCCCATTTGCCGGTTCATTGAAATGTGTTCAATTCAAATGTCTAAGAACTGGCTCAGCTGACAAGTGTCTGACAAGCTAGAAGTCCTCAGTGCCAGCCAGCACTGTCAGAAGAAGGGCAGGCAGGAGAAAGCAAGGGAGAGAGGAGGGGCAGACAGGGAAGAATGGAGGGGGGGAGAGGGGAGGGGGGGAAAGAGGAGAGGGAGGGGAGGGAGGGGAAGAGGAAGGGAAGGGGAGGAGGAGAGGGAGGGGAGCAGGAGAGGAAGGAGGCGGGGAAGAGGAGGGAGGAGAGGTGAGGGAGAAGAGAGGAGAGGAATGCTTAGATCATACACGTGTTAACCTCAGGTGACAACCCAGTGGAATGTCGCCTATGTGCTCACGGACTGTTTCCTCCGCATACTGTAGCATGGTGTGTATGTGCACAGTGGAACGGCGTCCAGTCTTATGGGTGAGTCTGCGGGCAGGGAAACTGAGGAAATGGCCAGGTGCAGAAAGGCTAGTTCTGCATGCTCTCGCTTAGACTACAGCCGAAACACTCCAACCCACCTAGAGGAAAGACGGAGCCGCGTTTGCGGGGTGCTGTCACGCGAGAAAGCAAGACTCCGTCAGAAGGCAGACACATTCTGAAGGTCTAATGGAGCCTTTCACTGGAGTTAGTCACGCCACGCCGGTAGCTGACATCGGCTAAGGGTGAAAGGGAAGCCAGGGCACGGGTGGGGGTGGGGGCTGTTCACTGGGGGTGTACGTATAAATGGCCTGCATGGAGGGTGGGGGGAGGGCTGTGGTCCCAGGAGGGAGCCCTGGGACCTGCACACACCATGAGGACCTCGGGGACAGCACAGGGCTGGCCGGCCCCGCTCCGTGGAGAAATGTGCTGGCCACGCTGCCCTGCACATCACCTGTTGAGGGGCTTTCAGTGCGGCATTCACACACACACACACACACATACACACACCTACACACATACACACATACATACATACACACACATACACACGCACATACATGCACATACACATACACACGCACATACACACATATACATGCATATACACATACATACACACATACACACGCATATACACACACATGCACACACATACACACATACACACATATGCACATACACGCACACATATACACACTCACATACACACACATACACATGCATATACACATACATGCACACACATACACACATACACATGCACATATACCCGCATATACACACACATACACACATGCACATACACACGCACGTACACACATACACACATACATGCACACATACATGCATACACACATACACACACATACACACATACACACATACACACACACAGTATGTTGATGACATTCACCACGGTCTCATCCTCACTTTCCTCCCTCCCTTTTCCTTTTACTCAACAGCTCTTGGTGAATTTCACTAAGCCGTCGTCTTTACCTAGTGATGCACCGTATTTGGAATTTTAAAGACATGTGGACTTTGGCACATGCTGCCTTAATGCTGAGAATCTTAATAACACGGTGGCTTTATGGAATCACCCTGATGTCTATAATGAACCAGAAGGTGAGCGCTGTGACAAGTGATCGCGTGTGATCTCAGGACTGGCTACTGAGACATCGCTGAGGTCTCCTAAGAGATCTCTGGATCACTCCAGCCTCTAATTTTGGGGGGCTGAGGGCTGCCAGCTCACCCTGTAACTCCAGGGCAGGTCCTTCCTACCTGGACAGGCGTGGCCTGGTCTGTCCCCCTCCCTGGACAGGCGTGGCCTTGTCTGTCCCCCCTAACTGGACAGGCGTGGCCTTGTCTGTCCCCCTCCCTGGGCAGGCGTGGCCTTGTCTGTCCCCCCTAACTGGACAGGCGTGGCCTGGTCTGTCCCCCTCCCTGGACAGGCGTGGCCTTGTCTGTCCCCCTCCCTGGGCAGGCGTGGCCTTGTCTGTCCTCTTTGCCTCTCTCACAGCTCCTCCCCTCTCACAGAGGCTCACTTCCTGGAGAGTTTCACGACTCTCCCTCCAGACTCCCGCTGAGAGGAAGGGCTCTGGCTTCCTTCTCTCCAGACCTTCACGCTGGCATCGGCCGTGCCTTCCTGGCCACGTCTTCCTGGCCACGTGGCCCAAGCAGGGCTCCCTCCAAGGCTGAGCCAGAACCTGGCTGGGATCCGACTGACGTGCTCTCGAGTGTCCTTTTAATGTGTTCTGGAATGACGCTGCATTTCTACTGAGAAATTCTGACCAGTCTGAGACGTCTTGTTCTCAGGAGCCCGTCCATGGCATCTGGTTAAAATGCTCCATTACAACTTAGCTCCCTGTCCTGCTGGTATCTGAGGAACAGGAGCCATCCCCCCCCCCCATCACGGGAGCTGAGCCAGGAGTCATCCACAGCTCTGAACCTGCCGTCAAGCCTTTCACTGTGTACTGGTGTGTTCCTCACTGCCCAGGACCCAGCTCGGGTGTGTGTGCGTGTGCGAGAGCGCGCGCGTTGGTGTTCTGTCCACGGGCATTTCCAACACCTATCTATGCGAGAATTGCCAGCCTTTTATCAGAACTTCCTCTCATTTTGTTGTTCTTGAAAACATCAAAGCAAAATAAGACTTGCACATTTCTAACAGACTTAAACATACGGTTTTTTTTTATATTGTTGCTCATTTGCATTATAAATCTGATTACTGTCTTTTAGACAAGTCGGAAATGAAGAAAGAATATTATGAATCAGGAACATAACTGCATCATCTTCTGCTGTTAAATAGGAATGGAATCATTTGAATGGAACTAAGAAGATAATTAGCCAGCCCCCGGGAGAGACAGGCATTAGTCCTCTTGGCAGTTACATATAAAATGGAATTATCCTCCATTCTGAAGTCCTCAAAACTTCTACCAGCAGAGCGTTAGCTGAGGAAGGGTTCCAGACTTGACCAATTACCTCGACAGCAGAATTAGATTTAGAACGTATTTATACTGAAGTCAACCAGAAATCAACGGACAAGACAGTCCTACAGACACTAAAACAACTTCCACAATTTAAAGTTAATAAATGCCTGGTGCTCTTTTAAGCTATTAAAGTTTTATCAAGCAGCTTAATGATTCTGAACTTCTGGCTAGAGGAGACAAAGTAAAATTGAGCAGGGCACTCAAGCTAGGCGTTATCATGAGTCGTTCTGGAGGATGCCAGAAAGGAGACCATCCTTCACTCCTTAAAAGAAGAAGGGTATCTGGTGAATATAATGCAACCCTCTTATTAATTACAATAATATATATTATTTTAAAAAAGAAGAAGAAGAAAGGTAAGTTTTACAGGCCAGGTATAGTGACACACACCTTAATCTCAGCTACACTGGGAGGCAGAGACAGGAAAGATGTTTGAGACCACCTTGGGAGAAAAGGTCAGTAAGATTAAAAATATGATGGGAGTCTGGGAGTCTGGCCTAGTGGCAGAGTGCTTGCCTCGTATGCACAAAGACCCAGTTTCAATTCCTGGGTACCACATACATCGAAAAAAGCCAGAAGTGGTGCTGAGGCTCCAGTGGTAGAGCCTAGCCTTGAGAAAGTCCAAGGACAGTGCTCAGGCCCGGGACTGGCAAAAAATAAAATACGTTGAGTGTGGATGGCACAAACCTATAATCCCAGCGAAGCAGAAGGCAGAAATAAAAGGAGCAAGGATATTTACACCGAGTACATCCCATCGAGCAAAACATTTCCACACACACTTGTGGAGCCACAATGAGAAGACCTGAACTGGCCAGGAGTTTGGCCTAGTGGTTAAAGTGCTTGCCTAGCATGCATGAAGACCCGGGTTCGATTCCTTGGTACCACATACATAGAAAAAAGCCGGAAGTGGTGCTGAGGCTCAAGTGGTAGAGCTCTAGCCTTGAGAAAATCCAAGGACAGTGCTCAGGCCCTGAGCTCAAGCCCAGGACTGGCGAAAAAAAAAAAAAAAAAGAGAAGACCTGAACTGATCTCTTTGCCGCTGATTTCAAGCCATCTGCTGATCAAGTGGCCCAAAGAGCTCCGAGTCCACCTCGAGACGCGGTTTTGAACACACAGCGTGGCTTCCTTCCGTAGGTGGTGTCACGGCAGAACGCTTGTTTGTTTCGTGTTCTATAAAGAATGCTGCTGTCCTGCCAGGGCAGAGGGTACAGCATAGACATCTCAGGTCATGAAGAAAAGCCCGCTCTCCAATGGTGAGCACAAAACCATGGCAAAACAGGCCTCAAGTGATGGCTACTCCAGAGGATTCAAATCTGAAGTCATTGAGGGCAACAAAACAACCAAGACGCCATCTCCAAAATGAGCAGCAAAAAGCCAGGCTGGAGGTAGGGCTCAAATGGTACAGTGCCCCCTAAGCACACACAAGGTTCTGCATTCCAACCAGAGTGCTCACAAACAACAACAACAACAACAACAAGCTCAGGAGCACGACCTACACAAAGCCATTTGTCCACAAGGCGGCAGAAAACCACAGACACAGGCGGGGACGCAGAAAGCTCTCGGCTGCTGGGTGCTCCGGCCCATCTCGCAGTGCAGTCTTGGGCAGGCGGCTCAGAAGATGCGGTGCCCTCCCTTAGCTGACCCGTGCGTGGCCCAAGGATGGCCTTCTCGATCACAACTGTCAGAGAGCTGGCGTGGCTGGGAAGCTGGCCTGGAGAGTGTCGGCACGAGGAGGAGGGCTGGGCGGCACACAGAAAGCAATCACCAGTCAGAAGCAGAGCTTTGGTCACAGGTGAAGCTGAGGACAAACGGGGTGGACATGGACAGCCGCTGGCTGGATGTGAGCCGGGTGCAGACAGCCAACTTCCACAGCCCGGTCACAGCCCCACGGTCTACATCAGGACGTCCTGGAAAATGGCCCAAGAGCCCTCGGGCCGAGCCCGGCTAGCCTCCTCGAGGATCGGAGGGGTGAGTCACATAGGAGGCTTTAACCACTCCTCACCTCCCCAAGAGGGCTTCACCTCCTACACCTCCTCCCCATGTGGTCCTCACCTCCTATAACATCCTCCCCACGTGGTCTTCACCTCCTATGACTTCCTCCCAACGAGGTCTTCACCTCCTATAACCTCCTCCCCACGTGGTCCTCACCTCCTATAACCTCCTCCCCACGTGGTCTTCACCTCCTATAACCTCCTCCCCACGTGGTCTTCACCTGCTATAAACTCCTCCTCATGTGGCCTTCACCTCCTATAACCTCCTTCCCACGTGGTCTTCACCTCCTATAATCTCCTCCCCAAGTGGTCTTCACCTCCTACAACCTTCTCCCCACGTGGTCTTCACCTCTGATAACCTCCTCCTCATGTGGTCTTCACCTCCTATAACATCCTCGCCACGTGGTCTTCACCTCCTATAACCGCCGCCCGGCGAGGTCTTCACCTCCTATAACCTCCTCCCCACGTGGTCTTCACCTCCTATAACCTCCTCCCCACGTGGTTTTCACCTGCTATAAACTCCTCCTCATGTGGCCTTCACCTCCTATAACCTCCTTCCCACGTGGTCTTCACCTCCTATAACCTCCTCCCCACGTGGTCTTCACCTCCTACAACCTCCTCCCAAAGTGGTCTTCACCTCCTATAACCTCCTCCCCACGTGGTCTTCACCTCCTATAACCTCCTCCCCACGTGGTCTTCACCTCCTACAACCTCCTCCCAAAGTGGTCTTCACCTCCGATAACCTCCTCCTCATGTGGTTTTCACCTACTATAACCTCCTCCTCATGTGGCCTTCACCTCCTACAACCTCCTCCCCACATGGACTTCACCTCCTATAACCTCCTCCCCACGTTGTCTTCACCTCGTATAACCTCCTCCCCACGTGGTCTACACCTCCGATAACCTCCTCCTCACGTGGTCTACACCTCCTATAACCTCCTCCCCACGTGGTCTTCACCACCTATAACCTCCTCCCCACGTGGCCTTCACCTCCTCTAACCTCCTCCACACATGGTCTTCACCTCCTATAAACTCCTCCCCACGTGGTCTTCACCTCCTATAACGTCCTCCCCACGTGGTCTTCACCACCTATAACCTCCTCCCCACGTGGACTTCACCTCCTCTAACCTCCTCCACACGTGGTCTTCACCTCCTATAAACTCCTCCCCATGTGGTCTTCACCTCCTATAACCTCCTCCCCACGTGCTCTTCAACTCATATAACCTCCTCCCCACGTGGCCTTCACCTCCTATAAACTCCTCCCCACGTGGTCTTCACCTCCTATAACGTCCTCCCCACGTGGTCTTCACCACCTATAACCTCCTCCCCACGTGGCCTTCACCTCCTCTAACCTCCTCCACACGTGGTCTTCACCTCCTATAAACTCCTCCCCATGTGGTCTTCACCTCCTATAACCTCCTCCCCACGTGGTCTTCACCTCCTATAACGTCCTCCCCACGTGGTCTTCACCTCCTATAAACTCCTCCCCACGTGGTCTTCACCTCCTATAACGTCCTCCCCACGTGGTCTTCACCACCTATAACCTCCTCCCCACGTGGCCTTCACCTCCTCTAACCTCCTCCACACGTGGTCTTCACCTCCTATAAACTCCTCCCCATGTGGTCTTCACCTCCTATAACCACCTCCCCACGTGGTCTTCACCTCCTATAACCACCTCCCCACGTGGTTTTCACCTCCTATAACCTCCTCCCCACGTGGTCTTCACCTCCTTTAACCTCCTCCCCATGTGGTCTTCACCTCCTATAACCTCCTCTCCACGTGGCCTTCACCTCCTATAACCTCCTCCCCACGTGGTCTTCACCTCCTATAACCTCCTTCTCACGTGGTCTTCACCTCCTATAACCTCCTTCTCACGTAGTCTTCACCTCCTTCAACCTCCTCCCCACGTGGTCCTCACCTCCTATAACCTCCTCCCCACGTGGTCTTCACCTCCTATAACCTCCTTCTCACATGGTCTTCACCTCCTTCAACCTCCTCACCACGTGGTCCTCACCTCCTATAACCTCCTCCCCACGTGGCCTTCACCTCCTATAACCTCCTCCCCACGTGGTCTTCACCTCCTATAACCTCCTCCCCACGTGGCCTTCACCTCCTCTAACCTCCTCCACACGTGGTCTTCACCTCCTATAAACTCCTCCCCATGTGGTCTTCACCTCCTATAACCTCCTTCTCACGTGGTCTTCACCTCCTTCAACCTCCTCCCCACGTGGTCTTCTCCTCCTATAACCTCCTCCCCACGTGGTCTTCACCTCCTATAACCTCCACCCCACGTGGCCTTCACCTCCTATAACCTCCGCCCCACATGGTCTTCACCTCCTATAACCTCCTCCCCACCTGGCCTTCACCTCCTATAACCTCCTCCCCACGTGGCCTTCACCTCCTATAACCTTCCCCCTGCGTGGTCTTCAGCTCCTATAACCTCGTTCCCACGTGGTCTTCACCTCCTATAACCTCCTCCCCACTTGGCCTTCACCTCCTATAACCTCCTCCCCGCGTGGCCTTCAGATCCTACAACCTCCTCCCCACATGGCCTTCACCTCCTATAACCTCCTGCCCATGTGGCCTTCACCTCCTATAACCTCCACCCCACGTGGTCTTCACCTCCTATAACCTCCTCCCCATGTAGCCTTCACCTCCTATAACCTCCTCCTACATGGTTTTCACCTCCTATAACCTCTCCCCATGTGGCCTTCACCTCCTATAACCTCCTCCCCACGTGGCCTTCACCTCCTATAACCTCCTCCCCACGTGGCCTTCACCTCCTATAACCTCCGCCCCACATGGTCTTCACCTCCTATAACCTCCTCCCCACCTGGTCTTCACCTCCTATAACCTCCTCCCCACGTGGCCTTCACCTCCTATAACCTTCCCCCTGCGTGGTCTTCAGCTCCTATAACCTCCTTCCCACGTGGTCTTCACCTCCTATAACCTCCTCCCCACCTGGTCTTCACCTCCTATAACCTCCTCCCCACGTGGACTTCACCTCCTATAACCTTCCCCCTGCGTGGCCTTCACCTCCTATAACCTTCCCCCTGCGTGGTCTTCAGCTCCTATAACCTCCGGCCCACATGGTCTTCACCTCCTATAACCTCCTCCCCACGTGGCCTTCACCTCCTATAACCTTCCCCCTGCGTGGTCTTCAGCTCCTATAACATCCGCCCCACATGGTTTTCACCTCCTATAACCTCCTCCCCACCTGGTCTTCACCTCCTATAACCTCCTCCCCACGTGGCCTTCACCTCCTATAACCTTCCCCCTGCGTGGCCTTCACCTCTTATAACCCCGCCCCACATGGTCTTCTCCTCCTATAACCTCCTCCCCACCTGGTCTTCACCTCCTATAACCTCCTCCCCACGTGGCCTTCACCTCCTATAACCTCCTCCCCGCGTGGCCTTCAGCTCCTATAACCTCCTCCCCACGTGGCCTTCACCTCCTATAACCTCCTGCGCACGTGGCCTTCACCTCCTATAACCTCCACCCCACGTGGTCTTCACCTCGTATAACCTCCTCCCCATGTAGACTTCACCTCCTATAACCTCCTCCCCACGTGGCCTTCACCTCCTATAACCTCCTGCCCACGTGGCCTTCACCTCCTATAACCTCCACCTCACGTGGTCTTCACCTCCTATACCTCCTCCCCATGTAGCCTTCACCTCCTATAACCTCCTCCCCTCAAAACCTTCACCTCCTATAAACTCCTCCCCATGTGGTCTTCACCTCCTATACCCTCCTCCCCACATGGGCTTCACCGCCTATAACCTCCTCCCCACATGGTCTTCACCTCCTATAACCTCCTCCCCACATTGCCTTCACCTCCTATAACCTCCTCCCCACATGGCCTTCACCTCCTATAACCTCCTCCCCGCATGGTCTTCACC
The DNA here is from genome assembly GCF_031878675.1 of Megascapheus bottae. NCBI lineage: Eukaryota > Metazoa > Chordata > Mammalia > Rodentia > Geomyidae > Megascapheus > Megascapheus bottae. The sequence goes on along the minus strand of NC_143515.1, from coordinate 82,938,750 downwards.
TCCTATAACCTCCTCCCCATGTGGTCTTCACCTCCTATAACCTCTTCCCCATGTGGTCTTCACCTCCTATAACCTCCTCGCCATGTGGTCTTCACCTCCTATAACCTCCTCCACACGTGGTCTTCACCTCCTATAAACTCCTCCCCACGTGGTCTTCACCTCCTATAACGTCCTCCCCACGTGGTCTTCACCACCTATAACCTCCTCCCCACGTGGCCTTCACCTCCTCTAACCTCCTCCACACGTGGTCTTCACCTCCTATAAACTCCTCCCCATGTGGTCTTCACCTCCTATAACCCCCTCCCCACGTGGTCTTCACCTCCTATAACCACCTCCCCACGTGGCTTTCACCTCCTATAACCTCCTCCCCACGTGGCCTTGACCTCCTATAACCTCCTCCCCACGTGGTCTTCACCTCTTATAACCTCCTCCCCACGTGGTGTTCAGCTACTATAGCCTCCTCCCACGAGGTCTTCACCTCCTATAACCTCCTCCCCACGTGGCCTTCAAATCCTATAACCTCCTCCTCATGTGGTCTGCACCTCCTATGACCTCATCCGTACGTGGTCTTCACCTCCTATGACCTCCTCCCAACGTGGTCTTCACCTCCTATAACCTCCTGCCAATGTGGTCTTCACCTCCTATAACGTCCTCCTCACGTGGTCTTCACCTCCAATAACCTCCTCCTCACGTGACCTTCACCTCCTTCAACCTCCACCCGACGTGGTCTTCACCTTCTATAACCTCCTCCTCACGTGGTCTTCACCTCCTTCAACCTCCTCCCCACGTGGCCTTCACCTCCTATAACCTTCTCCCCACAACGCCTTCACCTCCTATAACCTCCTCCCCACAACGCCTTCACCTCCTATAACCTCCTCCCCACGTAGTCTTCACCTCCTATAACCTCCTCCCCACGTGGGCCTCACCTCCTATAACCTCCTCCCCACGTGGCCTTCACCTCCTATAACCTCCTCCCCACGTGGTCTTCACCTCCTATAACCTCCTGCTCATGTGGTCTTCACATCCTATAACCTCCTCCTCACGTGGTCTTCACCTCCTTCAACCTCCTCCCCACGTGGTCTTCACCTCCTATAACCTCCTCCCCACAACGCCTTCACCTCCTATAACCTCCTCCCCACGTAGTCTTCACCTACTATAACCTCCTCCCCACGTGGGCTTCACCTCCTATAACCTCCACACATGGCCTTCACCTCCTATAACCTCCTCCCCGCGTGGTCTTCAGCTCCTATAGCCTCCTCCCACGTGGTCTTCACCTACTATACCCTCCTCCCCACGTGGTCTTCACCTCCTATAACCTCCTCCCCACGTGGTCTTCACCTCCTATAACCTCCTCCCCACGTGGGCTTCACCTCCTATAACCTCCTCCCCACGTGGCCTTCACCTCCTATAACCTCCTTCTCACGTGGTTTTCACCTCCTTCAACCTCCTCCCCACGTGGTCTTCACCTCCTACAACCTCCTCCCCCCGTGGTCTTCACCTCCTATAACCTCCTGCTGACGTGGTCTTTACCTCCTTCAACCTCCCCCCCATGTGGTCTTCACCTCCTATAACCTCCTTCCCATGTGGTCTTCACCTCCTATAACCTCCTCCCCATGTGGTCTTCACCTCCTATAACCTCCTCTCCACGTGGCTTTCACCTCCTATAACCTCCTCCCCACGTGGACTTCACCTCCTATAACCTCCTTCTCACGTGGTCTTCACCTCCTATAACCTCCTTCTCACGTAGTCTTCACCTCCTTTAACCTCCTCCCCACGTGGTCCTCACCTCCTATAACCTCCTCCCCACATGGTCTTCACCTCCTATAACCTCCTTCTCACATGGTCTTCACCTCCTTCAACCTCCTCGCCACGTGGTCCTCACCTCCTATAACCTCCTCCCCACGTGGCCTTCACCTCCTATAACCTCCTCCCCACGTGGTCTTCACCTCCTATAACCTCCTTCTCACGTGGTCTTCACCTCCTATAACCTCCTTCTCACGTAGTCTTCACCTCCTTCAACCTCCTCGCCACGTGGTCCTCACCTCCTATAACCTCCTCCCCACGTGGTCTTCACCTCCTATAACCTCCTCCCCATGTAGCCTTCACCTCCTATAACCTCCTCCCACATGGTTTTCACCTCCTATAACCTCTCCCCACGTGGCCTTCACCTCCTATAACCTCCGCCCCACATGGTCTTCACCTCCTATAACCTCCTCCCCACCTGGTCTTCACCTCCTATAACCTCCTCCCCACGTGGCCTTCACCTCCTATAACCTTCCCCCTGCGTGGTCTTCAGCTCCTATAACCTCCTTCCCACGTGGTCTTCACCTCCTATAACCTCCTCCCCACGTGGCCTTCACCTCCTATAACCTCCTCCCCATGTGGTCCTCACCTCCATAACCTCCTCCCCACGTGGCCTTCACCTCTTATAACCTCCACCCCACATGGTCTTCTCCTCCTATAACCTCCTCCCCACCTGGTCTTCACCTCCTATAACCTCCTCCCCACGTGGCCTTCACCTCCTATAACCTCCTCCCCGCGTGGCCTTCAGCTCCTATAACCTCCTCCCCACGTGGCCTTCACCTCCTATAACCTCCTGCGCACGTGGCCTTCACCTCCTATAACCTCCACCCCACGTGGTCTTCACCTCGTATAACCTCCTCCCCATGTAGACTTCACCTCCTATAACCTCCTCCCCACGTGGGCCTCACCTCCTATAACCTCCTCCCCACGTGGCCTTCACCTCCTATAACCTCCTCCCCACGTGGTCTTCACCTCCTATAACCTCCTGCTCATGTGGTCTTCACATCCTATAACCTCCTCCTCACGTGGTCTTCACCTCCTTCAACCTCCTCCCCACGTGGTCTTCACCTCCTATAACCTCCTCCCCACAACGCCTTCACCTCCTATAACCTCCTCCCCACGTAGTCTTCACCTACTATAACCTCCTCCCCACGTGGGCTTCACCTCCTATAACCTCCACACATGGCCTTCACCTCCTATAACCTCCTCCCCGCGTGGTCTTCAGCTCCTATAGCCTCCTCCCACGTGGTCTTCACCTACTATACCCTCCTCCCCACGTGGTCTTCACCTCCTATAACCTCCTCCCCACGTGGTCTTCACCTCCTATAACCTCCTCCCCACGTGGGCTTCACCTCCTATAACCTCCTCCCCACGTGGCCTTCACCTCCTATAACCTCCTTCTCACGTGGTTTTCACCTCCTTCAACCTCCTCCCCACGTGGTCTTCACCTCCTACAACCTCCTCCCCCCGTGGTCTTCACCTCCTATAACCTCCTGCTGACGTGGTCTTTACCTCCTTCAACCTCCCCCCCATGTGGTCTTCACCTCCTATAACCTCCTTCCCATGTGGTCTTCACCTCCTATAACCTCCTCCCCATGTGGTCTTCACCTCCTATAACCTCCTCTCCACGTGGCTTTCACCTCCTATAACCTCCTCCCCACGTGGACTTCACCTCCTATAACCTCCTTCTCACGTGGTCTTCACCTCCTATAACCTCCTTCTCACGTAGTCTTCACCTCCTTTAACCTCCTCCCCACGTGGTCCTCACCTCCTATAACCTCCTCCCCACATGGTCTTCACCTCCTATAACCTCCTTCTCACATGGTCTTCACCTCCTTCAACCTCCTCGCCACGTGGTCCTCACCTCCTATAACCTCCTCCCCACGTGGCCTTCACCTCCTATAACCTCCTCCCCACGTGGTCTTCACCTCCTATAACCTCCTTCTCACGTGGTCTTCACCTCCTATAACCTCCTTCTCACGTAGTCTTCACCTCCTTCAACCTCCTCGCCACGTGGTCCTCACCTCCTATAACCTCCTCCCCACGTGGTCTTCACCTCCTATAACCTCCTCCCCATGTAGCCTTCACCTCCTATAACCTCCTCCCACATGGTTTTCACCTCCTATAACCTCTCCCCACGTGGCCTTCACCTCCTATAACCTCCGCCCCACATGGTCTTCACCTCCTATAACCTCCTCCCCACCTGGTCTTCACCTCCTATAACCTCCTCCCCACGTGGCCTTCACCTCCTATAACCTTCCCCCTGCGTGGTCTTCAGCTCCTATAACCTCCTTCCCACGTGGTCTTCACCTCCTATAACCTCCTCCCCACGTGGCCTTCACCTCCTATAACCTCCTCCCCATGTGGTCCTCACCTCCATAACCTCCTCCCCACGTGGCCTTCACCTCTTATAACCTCCACCCCACATGGTCTTCTCCTCCTATAACCTCCTCCCCACCTGGTCTTCACCTCCTATAACCTCCTCCCCACGTGGCCTTCACCTCCTATAACCTCCTCCCCGCGTGGCCTTCAGCTCCTATAACCTCCTCCCCACGTGGCCTTCACCTCCTATAACCTCCTGCGCACGTGGCCTTCACCTCCTATAACCTCCACCCCACGTGGTCTTCACCTCGTATAACCTCCTCCCCATGTAGACTTCACCTCCTATAACCTCCTCCCCACGTGGCCTTCACCTCCTATAACCTCCTGCCCACGTGGCCTTCACCTCCTATAACCTCCACCTCACGTGGTCTTCACCTCCTATACCTCCTCCCCATGTAGCCTTCACCTCCTATAACCTCCTCCCCTCAAAACCTTCACCTCCTATAAACTCCTCCCCATGTGGTCTTCACCTCCTATACCCTCCTCCCCACATGGGCTTCACCTCCTATAACCTCCTCCCCACATGGCCTTCACCTCCTATAACCTCCTCCCCACATTGCCTTCACCTCCTATAACCTCCTCCCCACATGGCCTTCATCTCCTATAACCTCCTCCCCGCATGGTCTTCACCTCCTATAACCTCCTCCCCATGTGGTCTTCACCTCCTACAACCTCCTTCTCACGTGGTCTTCACCTCCTTCAACCTCCTCCCCACGTGGGCCTCACCTCCTATAACCTCCTCCCAACGTGGCCTTCACCTCCTATAACCTCCTCCCCACGTGGCCTTCACCTCCTATAACCTCCTCCCACATGGTTTCACCTCCTATAACCTCCTGCCCACGTGGCCTTCACCTCCTATAACCTCCTCCCCACATGGCCTTCACCTCCTATAACCTCCTCCTCACGTGGTCTTCACCTCCTATAACCTCCTCCCAACGTGGCCTTCACCTCCTATAACCTCCTCCCCACGTGGCCTTCACCTCCTATAACCTCCTCCCACATGGTTTCACCTCCTATAACCTCCTCCCCACGTGGTCTTCACCTCCTATAACCTCCTCCCCATGTGGCCTTCACCTCCTATAACCTCCTCCTCACGTGGTCTTCACCTCCTATAACCTCCTCCCCACATGGTCTTCACCTCCTATAACCTCCTCCTCATGTGGTCCTCACCTCCATAACCTCCTCCCCATGTGGCCATCACCTCCTATAACCTCCTCCCCACGTGGTCTTCACCTCCTATAACCTCCTCCCCACATGGTCTTCACCTCCTATAACCTCCTCCCCACGTGGTCTTCACCTCCTATAACCTCCTCCCCACAACGCCTTCACGTCCTTTGACCTCCTCCGCTTGTGGTCTTCACCTCCTATAACCTCCTCCCCACATGGCCTTCACCTCCTATAATCTGCTCCCCACGTGGCCTTTACCTCCTATAACCTCCTCCCCACGTGGCCTTCACCTCCTCTAACCACCTCCCCACGTGGTCTTCACCTCCTATAACCTCCTCTCCACGTGGTCTTCTCCCCCTATAACCTACTCCCCACGTGGCCTTCACCTCCTATTACCTCCTCCCCACGTGGCCCTCACCTCCTATAACCTCCTCCCCATGTGGTCTTCACCTCCTATAACCTCCTCCCCACGTGGTCTTCACCTCCTATAACCTCCTCCCCACATAGCCTTCAGCTCCTATAACCTCCTCCCCACGTGGCCTTCACCTACTCTAACTTCCTCCCTTGTGGTCTTCACCTCCGATAATCTCCTCTCCACAAAGCCTTCACCTCCCTTCAGGGCCTATGCCTCCTTGTGAGCTCCTCTGGGCCTCACTGCTGTCTGTTTGCTTGGCCTCTTCCCACTGTGGCCCTTGTGTGCCCGGTCTGACACCTGCTGCGGCCCCGACCGTGTGCCTGGTCTACAGCAGGCTCTTCTGGCTCTGTCTGTGAGCACTGAGGTCAGGTCTGAGCAGTGCTGATCTGTGGGGCAGGCGCAGAGCCAAATGCTTAACCGAGGCTCTGCAGATACGGAGGATATGAAGGGTGGCTCAGCGGGGAGTGCAGGACAAGCGCTGGACAGGAGGAGGAGACTCCCCCTGGGGAGGAATGCGGCTGGATGGGAGGAGTAGACTCCCCCTGGGGAGGAATGCGGCTGGACGGGAGGAGTTGACTCCCCTGGGGAGGAAGGCGGCTGGACAGGAGGAGGAGACTCCCCTGGGGAGAAATACAGGCCAGCAGAGATGGATACAGCATGGGAGGCCACATGGCCACTGGGTGAGGGTCAGAGCTCGAGGGGGGGGAGACAGCTCCCTAGAAAGGCAGCAGCAAACGTGTGCAGATGCCTGCGGGACGGCAGCACCCGGGAGACGATGGAGGAACATGAGAAGGGAGAGCAAGGGCATCAGGAGGGGGGCCCCATATCAATGCAACCACACCAGCATCACCTCCACTCCACCCCACCGGCGTCACCTCCACTCCACCCCACCGGCGTCACCTCCACTCCACCCCACCGGCATCACCTCCACTCCACCACACCAGCATCACCCCCACTCCACCACACCACCATACCAGTGTCAACTCCACTCTACACCAGCGTCACTTCCACACCACCACACCAGCATCTCCTCCACTCCACCACACCAGGGGTCACCTCCACTCCACCACACCAGTGTCACCTCACAACAGCCACATCAGCTACTACTTGGGTGGCCTACTATGAGACCAAGGAGCTACAAGAGCCAGTAAGGAACAGTTACTGTGACCTGCCCACCAGCAATGCTGAGGTCCTGTGAAGAGCGGAGCAGATGAGACGGTGACTGCCATGGGCTTCGGGTGAGGGGGGAAGGGGTTGGGGCTCTGTGAGGCCTAGGCTGGAGGAGGAAGGAGGCGTGGAAAGACTACTGGGATGAGGGTGGTGTGGTGTGTGGATTCTGTGGGATGAGGGTGGTGTGTGGTGTGGACTCTGTGGGATGAGGGTGGTGTGTGGTGTGGACTCTGTGGGATGAGGGTGGTGTGTGGTGTGTGGACTCTGTGGGATGAGGGTGGTGTGTGGTGTGGATTCTGTGGGATGAGGGTGGTGTGTGATGTGGATTCTGTGGGATGAGGGTGGTGTGTGATGTGGATTCTGTGGGATGAGAGTTGTGTGTGATGTGGATTCTGTGGGATGAGGGTGGTGTGTGGTGTGGACTCTGTGGAATGAGGGTGGTGTGTGGATTCTGTGGGATGAGGGTTGTGTGTGATGTGGATTCTGTGGGATGAGGTGGTGTGTGGTGTGGATTCTGTGGGATGAGGTGGTGTGTGGTGTGGATTCTGTGGGATGAGGGTGGTGTGTGATGTGGATTCTGTGTGATGGGGTGGTGTGTGGTGTGGATTCTTTGGGATGAGGGTGGTGTGTGATGTGGATTCTGTTGGATGAGGGTGGTGTGTGGTGTGGATTCTGTGGGATGAGGGTGGTGTGTGGTGTGGATTCTGTGGGATGAGGGTGGTGTGTGGTGTGGATTCTGTGGAATGAGGGTGGTGTGTGGTGTGGATTCTGTGGAATGAGGGTGGTATGTGGTGTGGATTATGTGGGATGAGGTGGTATGTGATGTGGATTCTGTGGGATGAGGGTGGTGTGTGGTGTGGATTCTGTGGGATGAGGGTGGTGTGTGGTGTGGATTCTGTGGGATGAGGGTGGTGGGTGATGTGGATTCTGTGGGATGAGGGTGTGTGTGGTGTGGATTCTGTGGGATGAGGGTGGTGTGTGGTGTGGATTCTGTGGGATGAGGGTGGTGTGTGGTGTGGACTCTGTGGGATGAGGTGGTGTGTGGTGTGGATTCTGTGGGATGAGGGTGGTGTGTGATGTGGATTCTGTGGGATGAGGTGGTGTGTGGTGTGGATTCTGTGGGATGAGGTGGTGTGTGATGTGGATTCTGTGTGATGGGGTGGTGTGTGGTGTGGATTCTTTGGGATGAGGGTGGTGTGTGATGTGGATTCTGTGGGATGAGGGTGGTGTGTGATGTGGATTCTGTGGGATGAGGGTGGTGTGTGGTGTGGATTCTGTGGGATGAGGGTGGTGTGTGGTGTGGATTCTGTGGAATGAGGGTGGTGTGTGGTGTGGATTCTGTGGAATGAGGGTGGTGTGTGGTGTGGATTATGTGGGATGAGGTGGTATGTGATGTGGATTCTGTGGGATGAGGGTGGTGGGTGATGTGGATTCTGTGGGATGAGGGTGGTGGGTGATGTGGATTCTGTGGGATGAGGGTGGTGGGTGGTGTGGATTCTGTGGGATGAGGTGGTGTGTGATGTGGATTCTGTGGGATGAGGGTGGTGGGTGATGTGGATTCTGTGGGATGAGGGTGGTGTGTGATGTGGATTATGTGGGATGAGGTGGTATGTGGTGTGGATTATGTGGGATGAGGTGGTATGTGATGTGGATTCTGTGGGATGAGGTGGTGTGTGATGTGGATTCTGTGGGTTGAGGGTGGTGTGTGATGTGGATTCTGTGGGATGAGGGTGGTGTGTGATGTGAATTCTGTGGGATGAGGGTGGTGTGTGGTGTGGATTCTGTGGGATGAGGGTGGTGTGTGGTGTGGATTCTGTGGGATGAGGGTGGTGTGTGGTGTGGATTCTGTGGAATGAGGGTGGTGTGTGGATTCTGTGGGATGAGGGTGGTGTGTGGTGTGGATTCTGTGGGATGAGGGTGGTGTGTGGTGTGAATTCTGTGGGATGAGGGTGGTGTGTGGTGTGGATTCTGTGGGATGAGGGTGGTGTGTGGTGTGGATTCTGTGGGATGAGGGTGGTGTGTGATGTGGATTCTGTGGGATGAGGGTGGTGTGTGATGTGGATTCTGTGGGATGAGGTGGTGTGTGATGTGGATTCTGTGGGATGAGGGTGTTGTGTGATGTGGATTCTGTGGGATGAGGGTGGTGTGTGGTGTGGAATCTGTGGGATTAGGGTGGTGTGTGGTGTGGAATTTGTGGGATGAGGGTGGTGTGTGGTGTGGATTCTGTGGGATGAGAGTGGTGTGTGGTGTGGAATCTGTGGGATTAGGGTGGTGTGTGGTGTGGATTCTGTGGGATGAGGGTGGTGTGTGGTGTGGAATCTGTGGGATGAGGGTGGTGTGTGGTGTGGATTCTGTGGGATGAGGGTGGTGTGTGGTGTGGATTCTGTGGGATGAGGGTGGTGTGTGGTGTGGATTCTGTGGGATGAGGGTGGTGTGTGATGTGGATTCTGTGGGATGAGGGTGGTGTGTGATGTGGATTCTGTGGGATGAGGTGGTGTGTGATGTGGATTCTGTGGGATGAGGGTGTTGTGTGATGTGGATTCTGTGGGATGAGGGTGGTGTGTGGTGTGGAATCTGTGGGATTAGGGTGGTGTGTGGTGTGGAATTTGTGGGATGAGGGTGGTGTGTGGTGTGGATTCTGTGGGATGAGAGTGGTGTGTGGTGTGGAATCTGTGGGATTAGGGTGGTGTGTGGTGTGGATTCTGTGGGATGAGGGTGGTGTGTGGTGTGGAATCTGTGGGATGAGGGTGGTGTGTGGTGTGGATTCTGTGGGATCAGGGTGGTGTGTGGTGTGGATTCTGTGGGATGAGGGTGGTGTGTGGTGTGGACTCTGTGGGATGAGGGTGGTGTTTGGATTCTGTGGGGCTGAGGGTGGTGTGTGGTGTGGACTCTGTGGGATGAGGATGATGTGTGATGTAGACTCTGTGGGATGAGGGTGGTGTGTGGTGTGGATTCTGTGGTACGGTCAGGTGGTGTTGCCTCTGATTTGCCTCTGCACACCATCAATTCACAGCCAGCGACAAGCTTTTCCAGGCAAGTGAGAGTTAACCTCAATCCGGACAGCCTCTCTGACATAGGCTCCAGAGCCAAACCTCCCTACAGGTCCCCAGAACCCCATTCTAATGCCGTGGGCATGAGTTTTCGTGTGGTTTGGTCTTTGAAGCAAGGAGGAAGAGGGGAAGACGGAGAGCTCTACACTTACAAGGAGAACTGAAACACACAGCACTTAGCTCAAGCCCTGTCCAGGCCCCAGGAGACACGCGGCCTTTGTTTCAGTGCTACTCCCTTGGGGTGAGAGTGGTTCATCTTCCGAAGTCCACGACTTCAATGAGTAGGAAGCATGGCTGTGAGAAAGGAATCTGCCCCCAAGCACAGAAGCCTGCTCTCTTCACGTGCTCTACGTGTCGTAGCAGGTGTGTGAAGTGCGAGTCACCCTCTTGTGCATGTCAGGTGGCTGCTCCAACAGCGCGGATGATGCGCATGAGAGAGAGATAGAGAGAGCCAGAGATTGGGGAGAAACACGTCAGAGAACAGTGTGAAGCTTCCATCCTTCCACCAAGGAAGACGTGGCTCTGACAGCCAGTCACAGGGACAACCAAGCCTCAGGGATCCTCAGTCCCCGAGGACTGAGGGCAAAGTGCAGTCTGTGGTGAGGGACACGGGGACAAAGGCAAACTGATGGCTGTGCCGCCCACCTGGGACAGGACCGTGGGGAGTGCTGACCAGGGACTTCCGCCTTCCTCCGTCACCGCTGGGAACCCTCGGGTCCCCCGCGTGTGTCCAGCCTGGGAGACAGCCCTGCCTGCCGTTACCCCGGGCTTAGGCCTCCCACCACCTTCACCCCACCGCTGCCCCATCAGCGAGCATTCTACTCGGGAACTCGGGCTCGTTTCATTATCTGCGGAAGTAAAATACAATCATGCAGATCAATGTGTAGGGACGGGGGAAACAGCCCTGGACAGCAAGTGGAAAGGACCCTCGGGTTCGCGCTGCCTCCCTTCGTCCTCTCAGGGGAGATGCAGAATCGCATGCCTCGCTGCGTCACATCAGCTCAGCTCCTAAATACCCCGTCTTGGCCCGAGCACCAGGGTGAGATCTGCACGGGGACTTCAGTCAGTCCCCCCGGAGAGGCACTCCTGTCTCCAGTACGACTATTTGGAGCCAATTGCTTACTAAGATATAATGAAACAGCTGTTAAAAATAACCATATAGGGGCCGGGAGTGTGGCCTGGTGGTAGAGTGCTTGCCTAGCATGCACGAAGACCCGGGTTCGACTCCTCAGTACCCCACATACATAGCAGAGAGCTGGAAGTGGTGCTGAGGCTCAAGTGCTAGCGTGCTAGCCTTGAGAAAGTCCAAGGGCAGTGCTCAGGCCCTGAGCCCAAGCCCAGGACTGGCAAAAAAAATAACTATATATATATATATATATGTTCAATTTAATTTAATTTTACTGTTAAGGTGATATACAGGAGTGTTACAGTCACCTAAATAAGGTCAGGGGGCCGGGAGTTTGGCCTAGTGGTAGAGTGCTTGCCTAGCATGCACGAAGACCCGGGTTCAATTCCTCAGTACTACATACATAGCAAAAAGCTGGAAGTGGTGCTGAGGCTCAAGTGGTAGAGCTCTAGCCTTGAGATAGTCCAAGGACAGGGCTCAGGCCCTGAGCTCAAGCCCAGGACTGGAAAATAAATAAATAAGGTTGAGGACTTCTCTTGTACAACAATGCCACTCCCTCCTAGAACTGTATTTAAAAAGAAAACATCGGAACATTAAGAAAGCAGTTCTGACCCCCGAACACCCCCTGGCCATGGCACTCAACTCCAGAGCCAGGAGAAGCGGGCGGGAGGTGGTTGGTTCACCGTCATGGCTCCTCCTCATAGCAGCCTGACCTAGTGCAGTGCTAAAAGGCCTCTATCACCAGGCCTCCCGGGGTCCTCTGGGCCTCTATCACCAGGCCTCCCCGGGTCCTCTGGGGTCTCTATCACCAGGCCTCCCCGGGTCCTCTGGGCCTCTATCACCAGGCCTCCCCGGGTCCTCTGGGGTCTCCATCACCAGGCCTCCCCACGTCCCCTGGGCCTCTATCACCAGGCCTCCCCGGATCCTCTGGGGTCTCCATCACCAGGCCTCCCCGGGTCCTCTGGGCCTCTATCACCAGGCCTCCCCGGGTCCTCTGGGGTCTCCATCACCAGGCCTCCCCGGGTCCTCTGGGGTCTCCATCACCAGGCCTCCCCGGGTCCTCTGGGCCTCCATCACCAGGCCTCCCCGGGTCCCCTGGGGTCTCTATCACCAGGCCTCCCCGGGTCCTCTGGGGTCTCTATCACCAGGCCTCCTCGGGTCCTCTGGGCCTCTATCACCAGGCCTCCCCGGGTCCTCTGGGTCTCTATCACCAGGCCTCCCCGGATCCTCTGGGACCTCTATCTCCAGGCCTCCCCGGGTCCTCTGGGGTCTCTATCACCAGGCCTCCCCAGGTCCTCTGGGCCTCTATCACCAGGCCTCCCCGGGTCCCCTGGGGTCTCTATCACCAGGCCTCCCCGGGTCCTCTGGGGCCTCTATCTCCAGGCCTCCCCGGATCCCCTGGGGTCTCTATCACCAGGCCTCCCCGGGTCCTCTGGGTCTCCATCACCAGGCTTCCCCGGGTCCTCTGGGCCTCTATCTCCAGGCCTCCCCGGGTCCTCTGGGGTCTCTATCTCCAGGCCTCCCCGGGTCCTCTGGGGTCTCTATCTCCAGGCCTCCCCGGGTCCTCTGGGCCTCTATCTCCAGGCCTCCCCGGGTCCTCTGGGCCTCTATCTCCAGGCCTCCCCGGGTCCTCTGGGGTCTCTATCTCCAGGCCTCCCCGGGTCCTCTGGGCCTGTATCTCCAGGCCTCCCCGGGTCCTCTGGGCCTCTATCTCCAGGCCTCCTTGGGTCCTCTGGGCCTCTAGCACCAGGCCTCCCCAGGTCCTCTGGGCCTCCATCACCAGGCCTCCCCGGGTCCCCCGGGGCCTCCAGGCTGCTCTCCTTCACATTCCACCCTGTGATCAGTGGGCTCTGCTGGCCCCTCCTCTCCAGGACTCAACCACACCAGCCTTTCCCCCCTTGCACATCAGTCACAACCTCCGCTCACTATTCTACTCTTATTCCCTTCCCTCCTGCAGGAAACTCAGGATTTTCCAGAAGCTTCCATTTCACTCCTCCTGCTCAGACCCTCGTGAGCTCTACTGAGCTGCACTCACCGCTGCTCCTTCTCAGCTCTTCTTGCTCTCTTCTCTAGCCTGCTTCTGAACCTCGCGGCTTTCTGACTTCTTCTGAGCATTCTAGACATCCTAGGCCTTGGCATGTCTCCTTTCTCTCCTTGGAATTCTCCTCCTGGACAGCCCCCAGCTTCCTGCCTCACTGCCGTCTCCTGTCAGCCGGCCTGGGCTGCATGGCTCAGCACAGGGCATGGCCTGACATCTCCATCTCCATCCTGCTTCCCTCACACGATGCCCCGTGATGGACTGGCTGACCCAAACACACACACACACGCACACGCACACACACGCACACACACACACACGCACACACACTCACGCACACACACACGCACACACATGCACACACACACACGCACACGCACACACACGCACACACATACGCACACACACGCACACACACACGCACGCGCGCACACACACATGCACACACACACGCACACACACGCGCACGCACACACACGCACACACACATGCACACACACTCACACACATGCGCACACACACGCGCACACACACACTCACGCACACACATGCACACACACTCACACACTCACACACATGCACACACACACTCACGCACACACATGCACACACACACTCACACACATGCACACACACACTCACGCACACACATGCACACACACACTCACACACTCACACACATGCACACACACACATGCACACACACACACACTCACACACATGCGCACACACACGCGCACACACGCACACAGCACACACGCACACACACGCACACACACGCGCACACACGCACACACGCGCACACACACCGTGTTCCCCTCCTCACAGGGCTTGTTCAAGTCTTCCTTGGAGTTCAGGATGGAGGCCCCGCCTTCTTAAGCAAAGGGATGAGTGACAAAATGGGTCCTGCTCGTCTGCCCACAGCAGTGGAGACCTGGGAACTACCAGGAGAGGCTGTCGCAGGAGCACTGAAGTAGTCCAGAGTGAGCTCCGGGACATTCCATGCTTGGGAACCTGGTAGTGGGTAGGGACAGGGGCCCTGGGGGGCTGTGCAGCCCTGCTCCTCTGCAGGACAAGGCAACTCCACCCACCCACGGCCAGACCTATCTGGCTGGAAAGTGGCGCCTGGGCCCGCCCACCCTCAGAGCACACCTGCCAAGGAGGAGGCATGCTCACCCTCACTGTGGGCATCTGTAGGTACACCGAGGGCGGGGCCAGGCCAGGGGCAGGGCCAGGACAGAGGCAGGGTGGGGAGGGCCAGGTCGAGGGCAGGGCCAGGCTGAGGGCAGGGCCAGGACAGGGGCAGGGAAAGGCGGGGGGGGGGGGGGGGGGGCGGGGGGGGCAGGGCCAGGCCGGGGGGAGGGCCAGGCCGGGGGCAGGCCAAGGGCAGGGCCAGGCCATGGGGAGGGCCAGGACAGGGGCAGGAAAAGGCCAGGGGGCAGGGCCAGGCCAGGGGCAGGCCAAGGGCAGGGCCAGGCCATGGGGAGGGCCAGGACAGGGGCAGGGTGGGGAGGGCCAGGCTGAGGGCAGGGCCAGGACAGGGGCAGGGAAAGGCGGGGGGGGGGGGGGGCAGGGCCAGGCCAGGGGGAGGGCCAGGCCGGGGGCAGGCCAAGGGCAGGGCCAGGCCATGGGGAGGGCCAGGACAGGGGCAGGAAAAGGCCAGGGGGCAGGGCCAGGCCAGGGGCAGGCCAAGGGCAGGGCCAGGCCATGGGGAGGGCCAGGACAGGGGCAGGGTGGGGAGGGCCAGGCTGAGGGCAGGGCCAGGACAGGGGCAGGGAAAGGCCAGGGGGCAGGGCCAGGCCGGGGGCAGGCCAAGGGCAGGGCCAGGCCGGGGGCAGGGTGGGGAGAGCCAGGACGGGGGCGGGGCCAGGCTGAGCCATTCAAACAGCATCACAAAGGATGGAATCTGAGTTAGAAAAAGGAAAATCACCAAAAAGGGAATTGCTGCTCCAGCTCTGCCCCCATCAGGAGGCGAGAGTCACGTCAAGGGCACCTTCCACCCTCCCAGCCTCTTGTTCTTGGAGCATTAGAGATGGCAGGCCTCTCCTGACAATGACAGTGCCACAAAGACACCTAGAACGCTGGCCAAATAACCCCTGCCTCTAAAGACGTGAGGGGCACACATGTACCTGTCTCTGTACAAATGGATATGAAAAGGGGAAAGGTAGGAGTGAAGTGGGAGGGAGGGCGAGAGGGAGGCAGGGAGGGAGGCAGGGAGGGAGGGAGGGAGGAGGGAGGGAGGTAGGGAGGGAGGAGGGAGGCAAGGCAGACAAGAGTATCAGTATCTAAATGTCACTGGGGTTTATTTGCAATGTAAATTAAAATTTCTCAAAATATTTAGTAGGATAGGAAAATACACTTAATTTCTGTTAATGTGTGAAAACGTCTGTTTTCATTATTGTATACATTTTGTTCTAAGAAACTCAGGGCACAAGCGCCCTGTAACAGCCCCGCCGATGCTGTGGGGTCTGGACCGCTGCTGTCCTCATCTACAGCTTGAACCCTGAGACCCAGGCCGCTGACCCCGCTTTCCACGGCGGGACCCCTGCTTCCCTCCCCACCAGGCTTGTTCTGCCCAGTGCCCTGGAGGCCGTCCTCACATGCCTCTCTGTCACCAGAAAGGCTTCACTGGAACACAAAGGAGGGCGGGAGAGCCTCATAGGCCCCCCCATCGGCCCTGCAGCGCCACCCCCACCCCCCAGACCCAGGTCATCTCCATCTGGGGGAGATTCCAGGAAACATCAAGTCTATGAATGCCTCAGTGGGCACTGCTTACATTTAGGAAATCTATCTTTACACAGAGACCTGTTCAATGCGGTCAACACGCCTAAAGAGCTCACATGAATTCGTGATTCCAGAGATGACACTGGTGTATGAAATCACACCTTTTCTGGTTGTATCTCACGTAAAGGCAAACAAGCAAGAATGGAGAAGGAAAATAAAGGGAGGTCTCGTGTCTTTCGGCAGCCAGGGAAAGATGGATCCAGAGCAGGAATTCCCAGTTGCCAACGGGCCCCAGCCCTCTGCCCCTTTCCTGTGAGTCGTCTCTGGGGAGCCACACGGGGGGACCCCAACCGTTCCCCCAGTGCATAGATCTGTCTCCAGCCTTTCTTGCTTCTCTTGTGTTCAGAGCTGGACTCGGGGCGAGGCCCTGCTCTGTGGCTTGAAGGTTTGTATGTGATGACGCTTCTCTCCCAGGCGCCTGCGGACAGGCAGGGAGAGGAGGGGAGGAGCAACAGTGGAGGCCAGAGCAGGGGAGATGAAGACAGCCATCAGAAACTGGCAACAGAAAGAGCACCTGTGTGAACGCCGGGGGCCTGGGCCGTGATACGTGTCTGTCCGGCGTGCCCTCCTCCTGGGGGACTGGCACATTCTGCCTGCGCTTGTCTGATACCAAACAAAACCCGGGGCTTGGCATCGTTTATGGATGGACATCGCCCCTGGTGAGCTGCTGGCATATCTTTTGAGTATGCAAGGCGGCATGGTAGTAGGCCTTACTGCTAGGGTGACCGTGTGGTTTAAAATATGGAGCCAGTCGCCCACTGTCCCGCGTGGCAGACGCGGGGGTCCCTCTGCCTGTGCACACTAGTGACTGTCACCTCAAGTCCCTCTTCATTGAAGTGGGGTGGCAGTGCTTTCTACCGCAGCTCTGTCAGGACTGAGCTGCAGAGGCTGCAGTCCACGACGCCAGGTTTTAGCGCGGTCACTAGAGATGGCTGCTGGTGGGCCTGCCCCGAGTAGACAGGAATCTTGGACCAAACAGTCCACCAAGTAAGCAGAGCTCCGTGACCCGGAGCCGAGAGCTGGGGCAGGACCCCCACATGCCGGGCTCCGTGACCCAGAGCTGAGAGCCGGAGCAGGGCTTCCACCTGCCAAGCTCTGTGACCTGGAGCCCAGAGCCCAGGATTTACACATGGAAATGAGATACAAATGGCCTTGTTTGCACCCAGACCAGGCGTGGCAGGGAGGCCCCCAGGGCTTCGTCTTCCAGATGAGATAAGCCAACGCCTGTCAGGGTGTTTGAGGACCGGGCTAGATTTCCATTCTCCAAATCAGGAGTGTCTCGCACACAAAGTTGGTGCTCGTCACCCTATGGACAAACCCTCAGAGCCCCAGGCAGGGGCCTTCCATTGCCAGAGCCCCTGAGTGTCTGCTGCAATGGCGGGGCGGGAAGAGCTCGGGGGGCCGTGCCCCACGTTGGTCAGGCTGCGCTGGCCCTCCATGGAGATGGGGTCAGCACAACCCCGTCTCAGAATGAACATGGCGGCGTGGGACTATCTAGAATGTGTCAGGATGGAGGGAAGTGTCAAACTGGCCTCTCACCACCGGAAGACCATCTGCCCTGTCTGGGGGGGGAAGGTGAGGGGTCCCCGGGAAGCTGGAGGAGAAGGTGGGAGGCACTGGCACCAAGGTGCACCCAGAGCAGGCACTCGAGGCAAGTGTAAGAATGGAGGTCAAGCTGTCTGAAAACCTGGCTGAGGCCCCCGGGTGCTCACAGAGCACAAGAGGGGGGCGTGGAAATGTTATGCCAACTAGAACGTAATTTGGGTGGTGCTCCTGGCTCCGTCCTGCTTGCCTCTGAGCCCCGGGGGTGAGCGCGGTGCCTCCACAGTTCATGTACGACTCCAACAGATAAATAATGACATAAAGTTGAAGCACTCACACATCTGAAGTAAGAACAAATACCCAGCAGAAAGCAGCTTCTAGCCACGCACTGGTGGCTCACACCTGGAATCCTACCTACTCAAGAAGCCGAGATGACTCAAAGCCAGCCTGGGCAAGGAAGTCTGCGAGACTCTTATGTCCAATAAAACTACCCAAATAAACAAATAAATAAACAACATTAGAGGCCTAGCGCAAGAGACTCAGGGACAGCACCAGGCCCTGAATTCACACACCAGGACTGGCCTAACTGCATCACACTACTGCCTGCTGACAAACTCTCATTCCTAAGGAAATAGTAAGTTGCACGGTGACCCTACCTCTTCACAATCCTCACAGGTCAGCGTGGACTGGGCGGGGTCCAGGGGAGAAGCAGGCCCCGTGCCTGTGGCTGTGGCTGTGGCCTTCTCGTAGTGTTCCCTGCAGATCAAAGAGGAAGGAGAAAGGGGTTGGAGCAGGACTTATCTGAGACCTGAGGACACCGTGAGCTAACTCTCTTGGCTAACGGAGGCTGCAGGCACACGTGTGCACACGCACACTTCACCACAGCTCACGGGGAGAAGCCCTGGAGATGTCACATTTGTCCTTGTGTATTCAAAGGGAAGGTCACGCAAGCAAGACGCTCTCATCTCACCCCAGCCAGACGGGCCAACACCAGGAAAGGGAGGAAAAGGGCAAACCAGGAATGCATGGAGGAAGGAGGAACAGATGCAGTCCTTCTATCCCATAGACACCATGTAAAACACGAACCTTGTCCCTGGAGGGCAGGGTAAAGTGGGGAGAGAGAAGCGCGCGTGCCCAGCCTTTGCACACATTCTTAATAACGTAACCACAGCCCCGAGTTAAGGTCTGTTCTTTTCCAGAGTGAAGGGAGGAGGTTGGGATGGGAAACCTGAGTGAGGCCGCCAACCCTGGCCTCCATCGCCACCACAAAGGGAGCTGGGTGAGAGAGCTGGCGCCAGGACACGGCCAGGTTCAGAGCAGCCCCACTGCCAGGGGCTGGCCCTGCACTAAACCTCTGTCACACATCTGACTGCCCCTCCAAGGGAGGGTGACGGAAGATTCATGCAGCACCGGCCACCCTGGGTGGGGAAGAAGGGCCTGCCACATTGGGTTCCTACACTTGTGTCTTTCCTGGAGCAAAGGGCAGTTCTTCTGGACTTTGTCTAGAACAGCGCCCAACTGCCCCGGCCCCCAGCCCCGTGTGTTTAACTGTCCCGGGCCCCCAACCCCATGTGGCATGGAAGGAAATGAGGCGTTGAATTCCTCGAGACTTCCCACTTTGTACGTGCTCCTGGCCTCTGCAGCCAGGCCTCCTTTCCCAGACTCACGCTCCTGCCCTAGGACACTGTCTGGTTGGTGCAGCAGTCTGGCTATAGTACCCAAGACCAGCCCAGCACTTCTCCATGCAGGCCTGCCATGCCTTCCTCACCCAGGACCCCTGGCAGCTCTCTGCAAGGGCACCTCCTGCACTATGTGGGGGTCTCTGCCACTGCAATGTGCATGAACACACACATACACACACACACACACACACACACGTGCATATACACACTGTCTTGATACTTCCACACTCACTCTATTTGAGAATAATATTACACTTGGCCAGCACCATACCCCTTCCCTAAAATGTTTCTCTACCTCCTGTCTGAAAATAAAGTTAGGCAATTTACATGTATACAATAAAACAAAACTCAAAACCCAACTGCACATAATCTTCATGCCACGGGGGCGTCACAAGTGACAACAGCAGCCATCTCTGGCTGAGAAGAGCCTTTGTGGGGCTGTGGCCCCCATGGTGAGAGCTGTGACTGCACACAAGGAGGCCAGGCCTCAAACACAGCCCTCACATGCTGTGTCTGCTTCTCCATGCAGGCTCTGGGTTTCCCAGGCCCGTTGGTTCTGTAGGTTTCCATTCTTCTGAAGGAGTCTCAGACAGGTTGGACAGCTATCAGAAGGACGAGAGTGTCTCAGACAGTGGAGGGCTCCACAGATGAGGGTTGAGGTCACCTCAGATAAAGCAGACAGCACCTCCGATGCGGGGCGAGGGAATCCAGATGGTGGATGGCTTCTCCTCAGACAAAGGCCTTGTTCCCCACTAATGTGCAGAGAGCAGCCTACATCATCCAGTCTCACGTGGCACATAGGCACCACAAAACAGATACCTTGATTCCTAATAAGTGTAAAAAATGAGTCCAACAGACACGGATGAGACGTTTGGAGACCACCCTGGCCAGAATCACCGCTCAGAGTGGACGACCATCCCTGGCCAGGGCGCCTCCAGGAGGAATTGGAGCTGTGACCCTGTGACCCCTGCATGGAATCGCTCCCTGTGGAGGGGGGAGGTGGGGGAGCGGAGGGGGGAGGCAGGGAGGGGCCAGGGTCGAGCAGGCCTTGCACGGGCCATTATGTCCAGTTCCACAAAGATCCACGTGAGCGTCCACACCCTCGTGTCATCCAGAATGGCCTTCACCTCCATTTAATCAGGGAATTTTTAGCTAGATAATAAAAATATAATTTAATAATAAAAAAAGTATTCTGATAATTCTAAGCAAGATTTTTGGGGGCTTATCAAAATAATAGGGAAAATAGAAGTGATTTCTTCTAAAATCAGGAATGAGACAAAAGTGTCCATGCTTGCCAACATTATTTAATATAGAACTAGAATTCCTAGCCAAAGCAATAAGGTAAGAAAGAGAAATAAAAGAGATTCAAAGAAAGCAGTCAAAGTATCCGTGTTCACAGAGGACATAGTTCTATACTTAAAGCACTAGTACGCTGAGTCTGGCAGCTGCTCCTGTAACTCCTCC
Organism: Megascapheus bottae; assembly: GCF_031878675.1. Classification (NCBI taxonomy): domain Eukaryota; kingdom Metazoa; phylum Chordata; class Mammalia; order Rodentia; family Geomyidae; genus Megascapheus; species Megascapheus bottae. The sequence continues at coordinate 82,918,127 of NC_143515.1, read as the reverse complement.
CTGCTGAGGAGGCTGAGGTCTTAGAACAGGAAATTCCATGAAACACTTGTCTCTAATTAGTCACCCAAGCGTCAAAAGCAGAGCTGTGACTCAAGTGGTGGAGGGCCAGATTGAGCACCACAGCTCCGCACCCAGATCCTGCGCGCAAGCCCTGGAACTCACTCCCTCTTTTCTAGTGTTTTGGTCAGTCATGAGGCTTGAACAGGGCCTGGGCACTCTCCCTGTGCAGTGCAGCTCAAGGCTAGCGCTCAACCACTTGGCGCCATCGCACCGCTTCCGGTGTTCTGGTGGCTCATTGGCAAGAAGAGTCTCCCAGACTCCTGTGCCCGGGCTGGCTTTGAACTGTGATCCTCAGATCTCAGCCTCCTGACTAGTTAGGTGTGAGCCGCCAGCAGCGGCCTGAGTTTTCTTTTCAAGTGTTTTGCCTGTGGATAGATTCTGTAAGATCGCTACACAAATGTTGATATAAATCTGAGCAATTGGGTCTGAGAGGTAAATGTAAGAGTGTCTTCCACTATAAAAGCACACTGCAGCCACTGAAGGAGGGTGTGCCACGGGCAGCTGGCCCTCCAGGTGGAGGAACCAGAGGCTCACCCAGGGACCTTCCTGGCGGGCGGTGGTGACTGCCTGCTGGCAGGAGAGGTGGAGGCCCAGAGCCACTTAGCACTCCCAGCTGGCAGCCCCCAGCCGCTGGGTCCCTGCTTCACCCACAGGGAGAGCCCTAGCTCTGCGGCTGCGCTAGGGTGGGGGAGGGGAGGAACCCCAGGGCCATGGTGGGGCTAGAGCAAAGTTCCTCCCCGGGGAGGCTCCCCAGTCAGGCCAGGCTCCCAGAGGCCTCTGGTCTTTCTGATCTGTGGCCCTGAAAGTGGCCTGGGAAACTCACCACGACAGCTCAGCCAGGGCGGCGTGCGGCCAGCCACACAGACATGGGTGCAGTACAGGCCCCCTGGGGGCAGTCAGGACAGCCTGGTCTAGCCTAGGACACCTCGTCCTGGGCCCCCACTCCAAGTGCAGTCCTTAGGTGAGCGAACACCCAGGTGACGGGAGAGCCAGAGAGACAGAGCAGGCCTGGCGCCAGGGCAGCCCACTACCGGTGTCTGCAGGCTCCTTCCTTACACAGGTCCCAGAGTCACGGAGGCACAGGCCTCTCCTACCCGGAGCCCCGGGTGCCCTCCGCTTCCTGACACCAGGGTTGGTGAGGACTAGTGACACCTGAAGAGGAGAAAGGGCGCCCAGGTGTGGGCCGTGACCAGCCAAGGCGGGCATCGCGCCCGCCGATGTCCTGCGCTGGGCACCCCAGCTGGAGGAGCTGCAAGCAGCAAGGGCAGCTCCAGCGCCTCCAAGGAGGCAGAGGAGCAGCGTGCAGGGGGCCCTGGGTCTACGTGGCTGAGAGCCTCCCACCCGGGACCACCCAAGACGGCCCGGGGAGCCCAGGCCTCGGCATTCTTCACCCCCCAAGTGACCCCAGTGAGCTGCCCTGAAGAGGTGTTTGACCGTAGTGAAAACAAACCCATAAGCAAAAGCTGCCATGCCCTGAGGGCTCTGCCCAGCCCCCAGTGAGAGGGGAGAAGGAAAGCAGGCAGGCGCCACCCTCCACTTGCCACCTGGGCCTCTGGGGTCAGCTCCTGGTGTCCCAGAGAAAGCTCAGAACATGGCAACTCCTGCATGCTGAACATTTTACTTGAGAAAAACTCAGGGAGGCGAAAGTCAAAGCCATAGACAAGATGAAGAAGGAGGATGACTGGAAAAAACAGAAAACCAAGTTATATATTCTGGGGTTTTATCTATAAAGCCATGGTACAATTCTTTATGTCTCCTGGCTAGGGAAGCAGTGATATGTGATTTGAGCTTAAATCCCTTTACAATATAAGGCTGAGTGCTGGGAGCTCAGGACTGGGGAATGCTAAAGCCCTGGCTCCCCGGGGCGGGCTGAGGACTTGCTCAGCAGGCCCCGGTGTCTGCAGTGTCTGCAGGGCTCTGGGCGGTGGGAGGAAAGCGCTCAGCCAGAGGAAGGCAGCAGCCTCTGAGTCCTAAAGGAGCCCTCACAGGAGAACGAACGCCCAGGGAGGGGTACAGACATAGCTGTGAGCAGAGAGCTGCCCTGCCGGGACAGGCTCCCCGCCGAGCACCCTGCCTGTGTGTCCGTGCTGGGGACAGACAAGCTGTGGCTGCAGGAGGTGACGCTGCCCGCCTGCACCCCACCATTGGCTCTGGGGTCCTGGGCGCAGCCCCTGCTCCCAGGGCTTGCACCCAGGTTTGGGAATTATTGTCTCAAGTACATTTAAGGTTTTTTTCTGTAAGTTGTCTTTTAGATTTCCACTGGCAAATGTTCTCAATTGAAAGACTATGATTCCAAGAGGGAGGGAAGGTCCTTCCCCACATTCCCCGCCCCCATCCCTGCCCCACACACAAACCCACCAGCCTGCGCCTGGCCTGCCTAGTGGACCAGGGGAGACCTGGTCTCTTGGGCTGCAGAGACTCTCCCTTGTTCTCTGCTTCCCCCTGTTGGTGTGGGGTGGCAAGGAGAGGGCTGAGAGTGGGCAGGGGTGTTCAGGCAGCTGCAGAGAATTCCTTCCAAGGGAGTGGGAGCATGGGGCCTGCCCCTCGATTTCTCCGGGAATCTTCTCAAGCCGCCCTGCTGCCGCTCTGTTCTGTCTGTTCGAGGCCATCTCGGAAGTCACCTAACCTGGAGGAATCCCTGATAAGCTGTGGCTGGCCTCTGGGGTGGAGCCCCTCCCGGCTTCTCGGCCGGCCGAGACTTCTTGAGCAGGTTCCTGAGTACGTTAGGGCCTTGGATTTCCCAGGACGGGTCTTGCAGCGCCTGGGAGATGGGACAGGCTGGCAAGCAGGGGCTCTGAGGGGGCCGTGGCAGAGCTGTGCATGGACCACCAGGGACCCTCTCGGCCTTAGCCCCAGCATGCCCCAGGCACTGGTCTGCAGCTGCACAGGAGTCAGCCTCTTTTCTCTCAGTGGATGCTTGACATAGGCACTGCATTGTATAAGAAGCTATTCTGTGACATGATGTCCCCCTAGAGCCCCAGAGCATCCGCTGAGGAGGGACTGCGCCCAAGTCCCTGCTTTGGCCAGGTGTCCCCCACTTTCAAAAGAGCCAGGCAGGCAGGCAAGAGTGTGAATGAAGAGCAGTAGTAGGGGTGAGACCAGGTGACCCCTCTCAGCTTGCCTTCCTGGCAAGCCGCTTTTGTGGATTCCAGTCCGTGGTGCACCCTTTCATTGAAGAAAGGAACCTGGGCCGGGGAGGGGGACTGAGTACAAAAGGGGTACACAAGAAACCTCCATGGCGGGGGGCGGGGGCGCAGGTTTGATTGCATAAGCAACTTAGTCATAGAGACTTGCCAAAAGTAGGAAATGAAGAGCATTAGACGTAGGGAAGCCGGTGGCAGGGAAGCCAGGAGACTCGCCAGCCCTGTGGGGAGCAGGTCTGAGAGTTCTCCAAGCTGACCGGTTTCCTTTGCACCTCAGTGTTTACATTCACGTTCCATGTTACACCTAAAACGTGTGTGCCGTGCATGTGTGGAGGCTGGCCTAGGAGCAGAGTGCATGCCTGGCATGCACAAAACCTTGGTTAGGTCCTGAGTTCAAGGCCCATGACTGACCAAAAAAAAAAGGTCTTTTATACTCGAACTTGAGTCCTAGGCACTAACAATGAGTTTCTTTTGCTCAAGGCTAGCACTCTACCACTTCAGCCATAGCTTTACTCTGGGCTTTTTGGCAGTTAAGTGGAGCTAAGAGTTTCATGGTACTTTCCTGCCCAGGCTGGTTTGAACTGTGATCTTCAGACCTCAGCCTCCAGAGTGGCTAGGATTACAGGCATGAGCCACCAGTACCCAATAATTATTCCTAATACAGAAAAATTATCACTTGGGCCGGGAGTTTGGCCTAGTGGTAGAGTGCTTGCCTAGCATGCACGAAGACCCGGGTTCAATTCCTCGGTACCACATACTTAGAAAAAGCCAGAAGTGGTGCTGAGGCTCAAGTGGTAGAGCTCTAGCCTTGAGAAAAATCTAAGGACAGTGCTCAGGCCCTGAGCTCAAGCCCAGGACTAGCAAAACAAAAACAAAAACAACAACAAAACAACAACAACAAAACAAACAGAAAAGTTATCACTTTTAAGAGATAGCTGTCTTGCCTTAATCACTTCTAACCAAGTGCAGGAATTAATTCTGGTGGAAGCCAAAGCAAACAGGGTGGTTTTAAACTTAAACAGTAATGAGGTCTTGAAGTTTGGTTATTTGTGGGTCATAACAAGTCTGTTTAATCACTATGACAGAGTTTAAAATCACACATCTTCCTAGAACTAGATGCACACACATGAGAATATTATTTAGAAATGATATGGCCTGCACTCAAAGAGTTTACAGGAGTCAATAATGTTGTTTTAAAAGGGTGGCGGGAAGTCGTGTTGGAGAGCTATGGAAGGACTGGGGGCCTGTCTTGGAGCAGTGAGTTGAAATGATCTGGTAACCAGGCCAGCCCCAGGCTTCACAGAAGGCAGCTGGGTGCATGGCTGCCTGGACGGTACCAGACCCCGGCCACACTGGCCTGTGAGAGTCCCTGGTCTGTAGGGAGCCCATCTGTGTGGACCATCAGACTGTGCTGGAGTCAGCTGACTATTCAAGAAGTGCTCAGCTCCACCCTGCCAACTTTTGGTTATTGTTGCTATCGGTTTGGGGGCTTGAACTCAGGGCCCAGGTGCTGTCTCTGACTCTTCTGCTCACAGCTGGCACTCTACATTTTGAGCCACAGCTCCACTTCTAGTTTTTTGGTGGATAACCACAGATAAGGTCTCATGGACTTTCCTGTCCAGCTGGCGTCAGCCTCCTGAGTAGCTAGGATTATCAGCGTGAGCCACCAGGTCCCAGGCCACCCTGCCAACTATTAACATGCCAGGACTGGTCAACAGCAAAGGAAGGACGGGCTCTGTCCACCCAACACTGATCATCAAGGTTCTGTGCATTAACCTGTATTCTCACAGACCTGTACATTAACCCGCACTCTCATCTGGTTGGCTAGTACCCGTGTTAGCCTGCCATTTCACCAACCTACCGGGATCACATGCCCCAGGCAAGGTAAGGAGTGACCCAGTCTCTGGTGGGTCATTCGCCCTCCCCTTTTATCTGAGTAGTTCCTCTGAGAAGTCAGATGGCAGCCAGTTCTGACTCCATTCTGCTCTATTTTGGTGGTCCCCTCTCTGTAAGAATGCAGGTTGAATGACCAGAGGTTTGTTAGCTACACTAGAGCGGCCACCAAGGAAACGGCAGGGCAGGCCACTCCAGTAGTTGGGTGGGGAGCGGACTCGCTCTAGATGTGTTAGCTGAGACGGTAGTGTGTGATAGCCAGTGGCCAACTCTGTTCCCAGACACCAGTGACACCAGTGACACCGCCTGGCAGCACCATTGTAGCCTCTGCACGGGAAAACTCGGGGACCGCCCTCCCTTTATCTGCTGGATGCAATACTGGTTTGGAAATGAAAGGAATCACGGCGCCTGTATTTACCTGTTGAAGACAATGGTTATATTGTATTATTCCTTGCTTAGGTGTTCTTGGGCAGAAACTAAAACTGCCCCCACCAGTCACTTGTTTCTTACTAAAATAATATTCTCCTGTTGAATACTGCTGAACGGGAATGTCCATTATGTGAAGTAAAGAGTGCAAAGCAAGAGGGGAAAGTATAGGACTTAGACTCGTTTCTGTCAAAACACCGCCATTTGAGATTGGCTACCATCTAAGAAGCATTTTTCTCGGAGCTGGAGGCATGGATTGAGTGGTCAAGCACCAGCAGAGTAAGAACTGATTTCTGACCAGTGCCTGTGGCCGGGTGGCCTAGTTTTGGTTGATTACTAGGCAGTTACACAAATGAAGCTACTATCTGACCCACCATCCTGAAGAGCAGAGTCCTGCTGTGAACAACACCTACGTCACCCCACCCCACCCCAGCACGCTGGCTGACTCCGCACTTTTGCCTGGCCCACATCTTTCCAAATCAGTGCCTTCGTTCTTATGTCCTGATACATGTGCAGCAAAAGCAGGTATATATATACATATAGCCAGTCCTGGGCTTTTTAGCTTAGGCCTGAGCACTGTCCTTGGACTTTCTCAAGGCTAGAGCTCTACCACTGGAGCCTCAGCACCACTTCCAGTTTTTTTACTATGTAGGTGGTACCAAGGAATCGAACCCGGGTCTTCGTACATGCTAGGCAAGCACTCCACCACTAGACCACACTCCTGTCCAGAAGCAGGTTTATATTGTAGTCATGAGTACACAGAATGTATCACAAGGTCTGCATTCAGCGTGTCTTGGAAAACAGCAGCTGGCAAGCTCTTGTTCCTTACCTGAGCTGCCCCTTCTTCCTGCAGCTGGATGTGCAATGGAAGAATGTTGAGAGAAAATGAGGAAAGCAAGGGTGTGAAACTCAGTGGAGAGTCACTGAGACACCTCTCTACAGAGCATCCGCCCTTTCTGCCTGCGTGCGCCAGCGCCGGGGCTTGAGCTCAGGCCGAGGCACTGTCCCTGAACTTTTAGGTCAAAGTTAGCACTTTACCACGTGAGCCACAGCTCCAGCTCTGGCTTTTGGGTGTCTGGTTGGAGATGAGTCTCACAAACTTTCCTGCCTGGGCTGGCTTTGAACCACAATCCTCAGACCTCAGTCTCTTTGGTCGCTAAGAGTGCAAGGGTGAGCACCAGTGCCCTGTCACCTTCCTTTCTTTTGCGCACTCCTAGTTCGTCTGTAAAACCCGCCCACCATCCCTGGAGGCAGAATCCAGAAGGCCAAGGCTCCAGACTCACGGCCCTAACGAGCACTCTGTAATGCTGGAAGCAAAATCCAGAACCCAGGGCTGTCCTTAAACCCTGAGTAAGAGGAGTGATGTGTGCCAGAGCAGATGGAGCGGATGGCGGCCTCCAAAGGCCACAGCGGTGACAGGAGGGCGAGAAATGCCTGTAAGTCTTCAAGAGCCTCAGGGAGAGAGAGGAGGAGCTTCCGAGCCGGGACTAGAGAGCCGAGCTGCACCACCCACCCACGGAGCCCAAGCCTTTGCTGGGAGCCTTTGCCATCACGGGTGGGGGGTCTGCTCCTGCTCTCCACTGTCCTGAGTGCTGCATGGATGGACAGACAAGGCGGGGTGAGGAAGAGAGGAAGACCTTGTACGAGTGAGTCATGTCGGGCCTCAGCTCAGCCCGAGGGCTGCTCTGGCCATGTGGTGACATGATGGACGCAGCTGGATGCCGGGGGACCCCAGCCGGAGGGGCAGGGCCTGCCACAGTGCTCCCTATGGCTCCTCCCACAGCAGACAGGAGTTTTAAAGTTATTTTAAGCTGAAACCCAAAGGCAAGATGGAGGAATGAGATTCTGGACAGGAGCTCAAGCCTCATAAGCACGGGTGGCCTAAGTCCTGCTCTGTCCTCTGCTGCGTGTCCAGGGTCATCCCCTGCCAGCCAGTCTGCCCCGCGAGCCACCACCCTCCACAGCGGGATTTGACGAGAAGAGAGACAGATTTATGATGCTCAAAGAGCAGGGCAGGAGGGGAGCTGGCCCCCAGAAGGTGCCTCCATCTTCAGGGTGAGCCCGGCACCAGTGGGAAAGGAGAGGCGGGAAGACGGCGGCGACAGCTGGTGCAGCGCGGTGACTGCTGGCGGGGTTGGCTGGTATTTGGGTTCTTTGATCACGTGAGCCCAGACACCAGACAGCCACAGCCTGGCGGTGCTGACCGTGTGTTTTAGACGAGTTTGAGCTCAGGAGGCCTGGGGGGAGGCAAGAACGGAGGTCGGGTGGCTGGTGACGAGTCTCCACAGACCGGCACCGGGGGTGACGTGGACCCATCCGCGGTATTTCCGTCTGGTGCGTCGATGAAGAGGGATGAGAAGTGGTGACCTTCCAGGAAGGAATTACCCCATGGGACGAGGAGGACCGAGCTGGTGACTGCACACTTGGTGTCCCCTCCTTTGACTGGAGGGTGAGGCCCTGTGAGACACAGGCCAATAGGAATCAAGATGCCATCGCTGTGGCTCAGGGGCAAAGGGATGGCCATTTAGCCGATGGAGAAACATCACTTTAGGTGTTGTTGAGACGTGTAGAGCGCGCACCACACCGCGGGGTCTGCTGAGGTGTGTGGGGTTTAGATCACATGGTGCCCCAGCTTGTCCTCTGTGACAGGCCCGTGGGAAGATAGCAGTCCAGGCTGAGTAGCCGCAGGCCCCACACGGCTCGGGAAGTCACTTTGTCACTGCAGACATTCAGGCAGGCCGCCCTCAGGCAGCCAGGAAGTTTCCAGGGAATCCCTGAGCCTGCGGAGCCTGCGTCAGTCAAGGTCGTGCCTCGTCCTTGAGCCCAGCATCTGTGACACACTCCTTGGCGCGTCTCTGGAGAGACAGATGAGCTCAGACAGGAGGAGGAGGCCCAGAGGCCCAGCAGAGACACGTGGGGCGGGCGGGACCCAGCGTGCCATGGCCTCTAACATCAGCTCTCCTGGAGTCAGCCCAGCACACATGCATGGTGGGAGAGATACATAACCATACCACACACACAAGGAGAGAGGGGAGGGGGAGGGGAGAGGGAGGGAGGGGGGGAGAGAGAGACCAAGAGGCAGGAAGAGGTCCCTCTGTCCCCCAAATTATTTCATCTTAAAAGGATGGCAACACAAATACATAGGCCTAAAAAATCCAAGAGCAGAGTTCACATCGTAACGCCCAGAAGGATGATTTAAGAAAGCAGGGTGAGGTGTGCCCTTGGCAGGGGAAGCCTGGCTGACAGGGACAGGGTCCAGTCCCGGAAGAGCAGTGCATGGGGCGGAGGAGGTCACCTCAGGTTCCCAGCTGGAGACAGAGGCCCTCAGGCGGGGTGGCCCGTCTGACAAAGGAAGCCCCTGCCTCCCCTGCTCCCATTCAGAGTGGGTTTTATTTTAAGGGAAGGAATGAGACTTATGGGACACCTATCTCCATGTGGCGTTTTCTACCCTTTGTTTCTGAGATTTAAAGCACAGCTTTTATTCAAGCAAGGCTTCCTGGCGACTCATGGGGTGTTCTCTGTGGAAGAGAGGCTCGTGACTCCTCTGTCCACGCGGGAGTCATTGTCTCTTCTGTGGAAGCGCCCTCTGCCTCTTGTCATTTGCTCCTGAGGTGTGGGGTGGGGTGGGGGTGGTCAAGAGCAAGGAGGCCTGTGAGAACCCTGCTCGGCCCCAGGGCAGGCAGGGGACCTGGGGACCCAAGACAGGAGCTGTAGGTGTCACTGCTGCCCCTCCTGGGGGCGGCAGCAGGGGCTCAGCCTGAAGACGCCAGGTGCTTCGCTGCAGGAAGGCGCTCTGCTTCCTGATGGAAGGGCCCTCGTCTTGCTGCCTGAGGAGCAGAGCGGAGGGGGCTGAGAGCCAGGCATGGCCGGAAGGAGGGAGGCAGCCCTGCTGCAGCACAGTTGGGAAGTGCACCTAGGCCAGGCTCGGGGCCTGGCCCGATGGGGTCCTGGGATGGGCCGGACGCTTTGGGTGCCTGGGCCAGGGGCAGCGTCCTCTCTGTGGGAGTCAGGAACAGTGCCCCCTCAGAGCCTAAGGCTGGGGTGCTGGGTTCTGGGGTCCTCTACCTCTGAGCTTCCCAAAGGCGTCTCCTGTCTGCTGTGGGCCTGTGGAGGAGCCATGGCACTGGGTCTGAGTCCAGCCAGGGTATGGCAGCCGGGGTGTGGCATTGTGGCCTGCGCTTGTGGGGGGGGCGGGGTGTGACCCCTGGAGGACAGGGCAGGGCGGCAGGGAGGAGCCACCCAGGAGCCTCCTCTCCACCCGCGCTGTGGCAAGTGTGCCCTGCATCCTCTCAGCCTTCACCCTGGCTCCCTGTCCCCCACTCTCAGCCTTCACCCTGGCTCCCTGTCCCCCACTCTCAGCCTTCACCCTGGCTCCCTGTCCCCCACTCTCAGCCTTCACCCTGGCTCCCTGTCCCCCACTCTCTCCTCAGCCTTCACCCTGGCTCCCTGTCCCCTACTCTCTCCTCAGCCTTCACCTTGGCTCCCCATCCCTCCACCATGCTCACAGCTGGGCACCCCCAGGATACTCCAGAAGGTCCCAGGATTGCTCAAGAAAGAACAAATGTGTCCCCTTCCAGGGCGGAACCATCACCTCCTCCTCCTCTCTGCTGCCATATGAGCCATCTCCAGGGAAGGAAGGGCGGAAGCAGTGTGTGAGTCTTCAGAAGGAAGGAAAAGGCCCACCGCGTGGTGAAATCCTCTCTCTCCTCTCCCTCCTCCACCCTATCCACGCAGCTCGCCCCTCTCGTGGCCCTCACCTCCACAGCAGCTGAAGTTGCGGCTCTGGGGAGAAGTATGCACTGGTGCTCCCAGCTGGCTTGGGAGGCAATGCAGGAGAGCAGAGCCTGCCGAGTGACACGCTTGGGACCAGGCACTGTGTGGCTTCTGGCACCATCGCCAGAATCCCTACTCTGGATCTCCAAGCCAACTGTACAGAAAATGCTAAAGCCGGATGAGCAGATTTGGTGGAGGTAACTCTGTCTTGGAGTCAAAGCTAAGCAGGGAGACAGAGGCATCGGCACAGGGCTGGCTCAAAAGACAACCATTCCCCAGATCTGTCTCCACCCCATGCAGGACCTGGACATGCCCTGCCGGGCTCCTGTCAGGGGGGGCTCGGACCTAAGTCCAAATACAGCCTTGAAGGCTTGTTGGCTGCTGGCACAGGCAGTCCCTAACCGGATAAGGATCTATAAGCTCACTCAAAGTAAGAAAGCTGTGATAAATACTGTGTGTTAAACGAGGACCTTAGATTTGGTTGTCACTGGGAGGGTCCAGATGGAAGGAGGCCTGGCTTCATTCCAGCCAGACATCCCCAGGACAGGGCCAGCCCTGGGTTTCACAGATGTTGCCCACTAACCACACCACCAAAGACTCTTCTACAGATGGCATCGCCATCAGCAGAGGCAGAGGAGGCATTGGTTGAGCAGGGGTACTGGGGCAGGCTTTCCCCTCGGTGGAATGCTAGGGTAATTCCAGGGTGATTTTTTTTTTGTCAGCTGTGAGAGTTGAACAATGGGCCTCGGCGCTGTCCCTGAGCTCTTCCGCTCAAGGCACCACCCTACCCCCGGAGTCACAGCGCCATTTCCAGTTTCCTGTGGTTAATTGGAGATAAGGGTCTCACGGACCCAGGCTGGCTTTGAACTGTGATCCTCAGTTTTCAGCCACCTGAGTAGTTAGGATGACGGGCGTGAGCCGCTGCTCCTGGTCCTGTCACTGCTTTGGCTTGTCAGATTCCTTTTTTTTTTTTTTTTGGCCAGTCCTGGACTTGAGCTCAGGGCCTGAGCACTGCCCTTGGACTTTCTCAAGGCTAGAGCTCTACCACTGGAGCCTCAGCACCACTTCCGGCTTTTTTCTATGTGTGTGGTACTGAGGAATTGAACCTGGCTCTTCATGCACACTAGGCAAGCACTCTACCACTAAGCCAAACTCCCGGCGGCTTGTCAGATTCTTAAATTATATTTTGGCACTCCAAGTTTCTCTACCATCTTGATGATATATTTAGTTAATGTTAAAGTAAAGCAGGAAAAAAATCTATTTGGTCTGTCCTCAGTAAACTTGGCGGGATCCCTTAGCAGCTTAACTGGACCTGAAGTTGGTCTGCCATCACAGCGTGGACCTGGGATGGGCTTGCAGGCTTTCCTATCTGAGAAGATCCCTCACTGCGTGACCAGAGACCCAGAAATTCAAAACCCGTCATGGAAACGTCCTCTCTTCCTGCATAACAGTATTTACAAGTGGTGGAAAATAAAATATCTGTCTTGACCTCACGATACCTCAATCAACCCGAGCTGCCCAGGCCCTCACAGCTGCTGCCGCCTGTGGATGGCTGCCAGAGTTTGTGGTCCCACTGTGAGATCGGGACAGTGCCGTGTGGGCTGAAGCAGGATGTTATTCGCCAAACTTTTCAGGCGGGAACATCAATGCTGTCCACAAACTGATGCTACATACAATCAGGAACATACAACCAGGCTCTTCTCCTCCGCCTCACTTCGGAGGCTATACGCTTCTCCAGTGCTCTGCAGAGCCGCACTCTCCATGTTTAACAACAAAAGAAACCCCTTCCCCCAGGAAATGAACATGAGGCCTCCGGGTGGCGGGAAGCTGGGGGACTCTGTGAGCCACGCAGCGCGCTGTGGAGTGTCTGGGCCGGGTGGGCAGTCCCCACCTGTGTGGGTTCTGAGTCAGGGGTGCCAGGCTCTCAGCTGGCTTTCAGTGGTGCCTGGGGTGCTTCCGGATCTCATCTGGTCTCTGTGGCCCTCAGTGCACACGCTGTCCTCTCTCCCACAAGGACTGACCACCGGCTGGTCCTCACCCCTCCCCTGCCCTCAGTCTTCTGGTGCTGCGAGGTTGACGCAAACCTGATTACACTTCCCAGCCTTTCTTCTGTCCACTGGCCACAGAACAACGTGCACGCCTACTGTAACCCCTGCGCTGCTAGCGGGCATCCATGGTGCTTCTGGAGCCCCAGCTTCTGCTTTGCTGTGGCTCTGCCACTCCTCACTGCCGTCCCTGTCTTTCCTGGCCAGGGATGATGGCAGATCTGAGCAGCGAGGTGCAAGCCGCCTGGGCAGAGAAGGAGACCCAAGGCCACACATACCCCTGGGGAACCCTGGAGGCATGACCCAAGTGAGGCCAAGCCTGGAAAAGGAGCTGACAGATCAGTAAACGTAGCCATTCAAAAAATTTTCTTTAATTGGAAGATTAAACATGAACCAGGGTTCGGTTTCTCAGTACCACATACACAGAATAAGCCGGAAGTGGTGCTGAGGCTCAAGTGGTAGAGCTCTAGCCTTGAGAAAGCCCAAGGACAGTGCTCAGGCCCTGAGCTCAAGCCCACGACTGGAAAGAAAGAAAACAAGCACTCAGCTGACACAGATATGGTCTGCTAGGCACATCAAAGTACCTTCCTGTTCCAGAATCTATAACCATAATGGAAAGACAGTGTCCCAGCCCTGGGCTCTAGGCTCGCTCCCACACACGGAGGGTGGGGGGGGAGCTGCCTCACGGTCTCCTCTCCACTGCCCTGACACCAGGAAGATTGCAGGCATGGAGACAATTCTGCACACAGGTACCTGCAGCTGCCTGGCCCATAGTCGACTGAGTACATGAACGCTGGCCACAGACTCGAGATGCCTGGGCACGCTGGGAGTCCTGTGCACCCTTCGGCATGCATGCTCCCACCAGCATGGCCCCTCCCTGTGGCACACGCCACACCAGGAGCCGGGAGGCGTGGGACCACTTTCCTTAGAAATGGCGCAGAGGAGGGGCTGCCAGACTTCTATTTTTGCCAGACTTCAAGACAAACTTGACTGAGATGTCAAATTGCAGTGACGGTGCCTGCCACTAAATATGCTGATATATGCACATCCCTGTGGCTTGTGTCTGCTTGCAGTGAACACGAGTTCTCCCCATCCGCAGAAAGACAGACAGCTCCCTGAGCTCAAATGACTGGCATGGAACACAAAGGGGAAATCTGATCGAATCCCTGGAACCCAGAGACTTTAAATGAGCTCTTTGTCTCTCCTGAAGCTCTGCTAACCCCCAGGTTGCTAGTGACAGACACATCTCAATGCTATCTCCTCTTGGAGCAATCGCACCAGGGGCTCAGAACCGCTCAGAAAAGCCCCTCCACCCCACTCAGCCTGGGTCTCCATCTACACCCACTGAAGAGGTTTCTTCACTTCCACTCCTGAGCTCCCATGTGCCAGGAGGAGACATTGGGTAGCTGCTGCCACAGTTGTCACTGCCACCTCCTCCTCTTCCTCCTCTTCCTCCTCCTCCTCCTTCTCCTCCTCCCCCTCCCCCTCCTCCAATTGCTCTTATTTTTACCTAATAATAAATGACAGGCTAGCTTTCCTTTTTAAGGTTTTAGCGCTCTGTGGCCAACTTCTGATTGTCTTCATGTTTTAGCTACTCTCCCCCACCCCCAACGACCACTGGGCTCACTCCTGTGTTTCCAGGACAGACTCTCTCTGTGTCTCTATCACTGATGACACTGATGTAGAAGACCTGCTTCTGCAAGGCACAGCTAGCCATGGATGAGCAACTATGGCTGTGTTCTTATAAAACATTACTTACAAAATAGGCCCTGGACTGGATTTGGTGCGCAGACGCCATTGAACTAGAGGTCCATGAAACCTGCATTTTCTCCGCTGGGTACCCTCTGGTACCTGCGCTGAGGGCATTCAGAAGACGTGATCTCTCTGAGAATGAGCTGTCCAGGCCAGCCAGGAGACGCCTGTCCCCAGGCTGAGCTGAGGGAGGCACAGGTCACAAACCTGGGCTGAAGATTGTGTGTGAGATAGAAGTGAGGCAGATCTCAGTGATGATTATCCTACTTGATGTTATATGGCAATAGTAAATGTCTACATTCAGTTGAGTGAAATGCGTTATTTTTTGAATCTCCAGGTCTATAATCCCAGATACTCTGGGAGTGACCCAGAGGGTCTCACTCCTCACATAGCGTGGACGTGGTGGTCACCTGATGGTACCGGCCGGGCTGGGCATGGGAGGATAGTCTGAGGTCACTACATACAGGAAAGGCAAGACCTTACATAAAAAAATGATGAAAGCAGGAAGAGCTTGGAGGCATGGCTGCAGCAGGGGGATACACTTCTAGAAAATAGGAGAGCCTGCTGTCAAAGGCTATGACTGCCAAGAATACTTTTAAGAAGGTAACTCTGGGCCTTTGGGCCTGGGCCAGCGCTGGGTCCACAGTGCGTTGTGGGGATGGGTAACATGGTCACAGGGCCCCTGCATAGTCCATCTCAGCAGGGCCCAGGCCAGGACAGAGCGCCTGGCTGTGCCTGCACCATTGTCCCAAGGGAGAAAGTTTCGGCCTTTTCTATCTCCTGAACCGACATGAGGGTGAAAATACACAGAAAGGAAGCCTATGGCTGCAGACTCATTGTGGCAGAGTAAGCTGAACCCAGTGCAGTCAGGCCGTGGTAAGCAGTGAAGTGGCTTTCAGCAAGGCTGGGAGGTAGAGGTGCTCGGGCAGGTGTGTTCCTGCGTGTCTGGCAAGTGGGCCTTCGTGGTGGGGAGTGCCGGTTTGGGTGCCCCTCTCCTCAGTGGGACGCCACAGCTGGCCCAGGCTCAACTGCCATTCACCACCACTCCACAGGGCTCAGATGGTGGGCTGTGGCTGGACAATGGTCCCCGGGGCCAGGGGCTGCTTCCTGCTTCAAACTGAAGCCCTCTGTCAAACCTACCACCATGGATGCTTTCTCTGCAAGACTGTTGGGCTCCTGAATTCTGTGCCCAGATTCTCGTTTTACTGAGCCGACTTCTTTCCTTGGCTGAAAGATAGGATGGACAGAGAGCGACTTTTCCAACCCAGTGTTCACATTCAGCTTCTTTCCTGTCATGAGCACGCGTTGCTGGATCTGGAACCATGTGCTAGGGGTCTCCGGGGGGGAGGGGGCTGAGACAGGTGTGTGGCTGTGGAGGTTCAAAGCTGCATGGGAGGGACAAGGAGGGGGGCACGGGGAAGACCCCGAGGCTGTGGGCCTATCCATCCGTGGAGGCAAACTCACAAAGCTCGCTTGCACAGAGCCTAGAGTGCCACTGGCCCTGATGGGACAGCTGTACTCGCCAACTAAGTTAAGCAGCTCACTTTTCCCTTGTTGGGAGACTGAAGTTGAGAGCAAGAAAGCCCAGAGGATCCGACCAGAGCTGAGAACAACTGAGGACAGGGAGTGAGGCCCCTCTCCAATGGAGCCACTTCATAATCACAGGAGGAAATTTGAAACTGTGGTCAGGATAGATGGTTCAATTTCCTTTCTATGTATTTATTTGCTGTTTGGCCAACATGGTTAAGACTGCATGTAAGAAATCCACAGGTGAGGAGGGTCGCTGTGTGTGCAGGCCGGGGTTTCATGTGTCAGATCCACATGCTGGGCTCAGGTCTAGGGCTGTGGCTTGGGAGAAGATGGCCCCCCAGCCTCAGGTAACAAAAGCCTGATGTCCAGAGGGCGATGCTGGAGAGCTGCCAGGTGACAACTTAGCTAAGTCCGTGAAGAGGTCATGGCTTAGAGAATGAGCAACAAAGAAGGGAGGCTATAGAGGGTTGCGGACACTGGTGTGTGAGAACTGTAGATCCTCCCCGCTCTGGGTTGTGTGAGAACTGTAGATCCTCCCCGCTCTGAAGTGTGTGAGAACTGTAGATCCTCCCCGCTCTGGGGTGTGTGAGAACTGTAGATCCTCCCCGCTCTGAAGTGTGTGAGAACTGTAGATCCTCCCTGCTCTGGGGTGTGTGATGGCTGTAGATCCTCCCCTCTCTGGGGTGTCTGAGAACTGTAGATCCTCTCCGCTCTGCGGTGTGTGATGGCTGTAGATCCTCCCCGCTCTGAAGTGTGTGAGAACTGTAGATCCTCCCTGCTCTGGGGTGTGTGAGAACTGTAGATCCTCCCTGCTCTGGGGTGTGTGAGAACTGTAGATCCTCCCTGCTCTGGGGTGTGTGAGAACTGTAGCTCCTCCCTTCTCTGGGGTGTGTGAGAACTGTAGATCCTCCCCGCTCTGGGGTGTGTGAGACCTGTAGATCCTCCCTGCTCTGGGTTGTGTGAGAACTGTAGATCCTCCCTGCTCTGGGGTGTGTGAGAACTGTAGATCCTCCCTGCTCTGGGGTGTGTGAGAACTGTAGATCCTCCCTGCTCTGGGTTGTGTGAGAACTATAGCTCCTCCCTGCTCTGGAGTGTGTGAGAACTGTAGATCCTCCCCTCTCTGGGGTGTGTGAGAACTGTAGATCCTCCCTGCTCTGGGTTGTGTGAGAACTATAGCTCCTCCCTGCTCTGGAGTGTGTGAGAACTGTAGCTCCTCCCCTCTCTGGGGTGTGTGAGAACTGTAGATCCTCCCGCTCTGGGGTGTGTGATGGCTGTAGATCCTCCCTGCTCTGGGGTGTGTGAGAACTGTAGATCCTCCCTGCTCTGGGGTGTGTGAGAACTGTAGCTCCTCCCTGCTCTGGGGTGTGTGAGAACTGTAGCTCCTCCCTTCTCTGCGGTGTGTGATGGCTGTAGATCCTCCCCGCTCTGGGGTGTGTGAGAACTGTAGATCCTCCCTGCTCTGGGGTGTGTGAGAACTGTAGCTCCTCCCTGCTCTGGGGTGTGTGAGAACTGTAGCTCCTCCCTTCTCTGCGGTGTGTGATGGCTGTAGATCCTCCCCGCTCTGGGGTGTGTGAGACCTGTAGCTCCTCCCCGCTCTGGGGTGTGTGAGAGCTGTAGATCCTCCCCGCTCTGGGTTGTGTGAGAACTGTAGCTCCTCCCTGCTCTGGAGTGTGTGAGAACTGTAGATCCTCCCTGCTCTGGGGTGTGTGAGAACTGTAGATCCTCCCCGCTCTGGGTTGTGTGAGAACTGTAGCTCCTCCCTGCTCTGGAGTGTGTGAGAACTGTAGATCCTCCCTGCTCTGGGGTGTGTGAGAACTGTAGATCCTCCCTGCTCTGGGGTGTGTGAGAACTGTAGCTCCTCTCTGCTCTGGAGTGTGTGAGAACTGTAGATCCTCCCTGCTCTGGGGTGTGTGAGACCTCTAGATCCTCCCTGCTGTTGGGTGTGTGAGAACTGTAGATCCTCCCTGCTGTGGGGTGTGTGAGAACTGTAGATCCTCCCTGCTGTGGGGTGTGTGAGAACTGTAGATCCTCCCTGCTGTGGGGTGTGTGAGAACTGTAGCTCACCCCTGCTCTGGGGTCTGTGATGGCTATAGCTCACCCTTGCACTGCGTTGTTTTAGGGGTATAACTCCTCCCTGCACTGGGGTGTGTGAGGACTGTAAGGCACCCCTGCTCTGGGGTGTGTGATGGCTGTAGCTCACCCCTGCACTGCGGTGTGTTAGGGCTGTAACTCCTCCCTGCACTGGGGTGTGTGAGAACTGTAGATCCTCCCTGCACTGGGGTGTGTTAGGGGTATAACTCCTCCCTGCTCTGGGGTCTGTGATGGCTATAACTCACCTCTGCACTGGGGTGTGTTAGGGGTATAACTCCTCCCTGCACTGGGGTGTGTGAGGATTGTAACTCACCCCTGCTCTGGGGTCTGTGATGGCTGTAGCTCACCCCTGCACTGCATTGTTTTAGGGGTATAACTCTTCCCTGCACTGGGGTGTGTTAGGGGTATAACTCTTCCCTGCTCTGGAGTGTGTGAGGATTGTAACTTACCCCTGCACTGGGGTGTGTTAGGGGTATAACTCTTCCCTGCACTGGGGTGTGTGAGGATTGTAACTCACCCCTGCTCTGGGGTGTGTGAGGACTGTAGCTCACCCCTGCTCTGGGGTGTGTGATGGCTGTAGCTCACCCCTGCACTGGGGTGTGTTAGGGGTATAACTCTTCCCTGCACTGGGGTGTGTGAGGACTGTAACGCACCCCTGCTCTGGGGTGTGTGATGGTTGTAGCTCACCCCTGCACTGGGGTGTGTTAGGGGTATAACTCCTCCCTGCACTGGGGTGTGTGAGGACTGTAACTCACCCCTGCTCTGGGGTCTGTGATGGCTGTAGCTCACCCCTGCACTGGGGTGTGTTAGGGGTATAACTCCTCCCTGCACTGGGGTGTGTGAGGACTGTAACTCTCCCCTGCTCTGGGGTGCGTGATGGCTGTAGCTCACCCCTGCACTGGGGTGTGTTAGGGGTATAACTCCTCCCTGCTCTGGGGTCTGTGATGGCTATAACTCACCCCTGCACTGGGGTGTGTTAGGGGTATAACTCCTCCCTGCACTGGGGTGTGTGAGGACTGTAACTCACCCCTGCTCTGGGGTCTGTGATGGCTGTAGCTCACCCCTGCACTGGGGTGTGTTAGGGGTATAACTCCTCCCTGCACTGGGGTGTGTGAGGACTGTAACTCACCCCTGCTCTGGGGTGCGTGATGGCTGTAGCTCACCCCTGCACTGGGGTGTTCCTGTAGGCTCTCTTCTGTTCCTGGCCCATCCTGCCTCTGCTGTGCTCTCTGGCCTCCTTGAGGAGAATGACCTTCCTCTATCACATCTTTCTTCCTGGTTTTTCCATGTCCTTGCAGCCCTCAAGTCAGTGCAGCCCAGCCAAGCATAGAATGGAACGTGTGGATCTTTCTCCTGAAGGTTTCTGCCCCTTCCTCTAGTTGCAGCCATGTCAGCCTGGCCACTGAGGAGCAGCAGTGCCCTCGCTGCAGACCAGGTGCCATCAGAAGCTGCTGAGAACTAAGCACGGGTGGCTACTCCCCAGGCACCTTGGCCCTGCAGTGCTGGGGTGCAGTGGCCCTGCAGTGCTGGGGTGCAGAGCGGCCCTGCAGTACTGGGGTGCAGAATGGCCATGCAGTACTGGGGTGCAGAGCAGCCATGCAATGCTGGGGTGCAGTGTGGCTATGCAGTTCTGGGGTGCAGAGTGTCCATGCAGTGCTGCGGTGCAGAGCAGCCCTGCAGTGCTGGGGTGCAGAGTGGCCCTGCAGTGCTGGGGTGCAGAGTGGCCATGCAGTACTGGGGTGCAGAGCAGCCATGCAGTTCTGGGGTGCAGAATGGCCCTGCAGTGCTGGGGTACAGAGCAGCTCTGCAGTTCTGGGGTGCAGTGGCCATGCAGTGCTGGGGTGCAGAGCGGCCCTGCAGTACTGGGGTGCAGAATGGCCATGCAGTACTGGGGTGCAGAGCAGCCATGCAATGCTGGGGTGCAGTGCGGCCATGCAGTCCTGGGATGCAGAGTGTCCATGCAGTGCTGCGGTGCAGAGCGGCCATGCAGTGCTGGGGTGCAGAACGGCCCTGCAGTACTGGGGTGCAGAGCGGCCCTGCAGTGCTGGGGTGCAGAGTGTCCCTGCAATGCTGCGGTGCAGAGCGGCCATGCAGTGCTGGGGTGCAGAGCGGCCCTGCAGTGCTGGGGTGCGAGTGGCCATGCAGTACTGGGATGCAGAGTGGCCATGCAGTTCTGAGGTGCAGAGTGGCCATGCAGTACTGGGGTGCAGAGCGACCATGCAGTACTGGGATGCAACCTGGCCATGCAGTACTGGGGTGCAGAGTGAGTGGCCGTGCAGTGCTGGGGTGCAGAGTGGCCCTGCAGTACTGGGGTGCAGAGTGAGAGGCCCTGCAGTACTGCGGTGCAGAGTGGCCATGTGGTACTGGGTGTATGGAGGGCACTTAACACTGGGGTACTCAGTATCCATGCAGCCATGCAGTACCAGGGTTCACAGCCCAGCACAGACCATGGGACAGGATCCTCATGGCTGAGGACACAACCTTGGACCACAGTGGGGCGCCTGGGAAGTGCAGGCAGCATGGCCCCCGACAGAGGCCACAGCAGCTGCTGTGAGGAGAGCTGCACCTCCCCACACTTGTAGAGCAGCTACCACACCAGCCCAGAGCTGGGCCTACTGGCCTCCGGGGGAGGCCAGGCCTGAGTGTAAAGAGCTCTCCGGCCTTACCTGGCTTATGTCACAGTCACCCCTCTGGACATTGCCTTTACAACAACAATAAACAAAATAGAAGCATTTAAAAAGCTATCTGGTCAACCATGCCCGCTGGAGCGCCAGGGAGGGAAAGACTTAAACAGCCTGGGGAAGGCCCAGAGGCCTCATGGAAAATATCGTCTGAGCTGGGTGGTGAGCGGGGTGGTGAGCTGCCAGCACGAGGCAGGCATGTATGGTGCCAGGCCGGCCATGGGCAGGTGGCTGGTCCCAGCGCTCTGCAGTCGTGTGAGATCAATTGCACTCACACGAGGATGGAGGACAGGTGGGGATGAACTGGGCATGGAGGACAGGGTGGGCTGGCCTTGGCGGAGAGGAGGAAATGGGCGCACTGCCAGCTCACTGGCAGTGTGAGGCCTGTCTGCGGGGGCGTGGTGGGTGGCGTTTATAGCATGGAGATGCTGCAGGAGGGATAATGGCAGGCCACCCCCCAGTGAAAGCATGGACGGCATGGAGCAGTTGGGAAAGCTACTTTAAAAAGAGACAGAATTGGCAGGAAGTAGCCACCGATTGGCTGCCAGATGAATTGTCCCCAAGAATGGCTGTGGCCTTGTTTGTTAGCATAGAAACCTCCCTCCATGATTTCTGGTTATGTGGGGAGCCGCCATCCCCTGATCACCAGAGATTCTTATGAGTTTGGGCTCTAGAAACTCTCCTAGTCCCCACCACCCCACGCTCCTGTCCGGAAGGTTCTTAGAGTCACCCCCAGAGAGCCAGAGCTGCCTTCCCGGTGGTCACTGTCCTGTGACGCCCTCTTCCCGGAGGAGTGGGGAAGCTTGCTTCAAGTTGTCTGTACTGTGGACTCACACGCAGCAATCTCCTCTAGGACACTGTGCATGGCCCCTCTCCCCTCCACCCC
This sequence comes from Megascapheus bottae, assembly GCF_031878675.1. Lineage (NCBI taxonomy): Eukaryota > Metazoa > Chordata > Mammalia > Rodentia > Geomyidae > Megascapheus > Megascapheus bottae. The sequence continues at coordinate 82,896,847 of NC_143515.1, read as the reverse complement.
CCCAGGACTTGTCCTCCCCTCCTTAGTTTTTAGGGTTCCTGACCCCTTGGTACAACCCAGGACGCTCCAGACCGTGGATCTACCATGAAGACAAGTTGTCAAGGGAAGGAGAGAGAATATTTATACAAATCCCCTTCCAGGGAGACTGGCTCACTGCAGTCCCCTCTACCTCGCCAGCCAGAAAGCAGAACTAAGCCAGAGACAACAGGAAATGGAGGTGCTGTCTCCCCACCCCCAGCCTGAGGTGGTGACCCTGCCCAGTTCCACCTGAAAACAAGACATCTGATCCCTAGCCCCTCCTGAGAAGCCTCCCACATCAGCTGCAGCTTTTGTCCCTCAGGCCTCTGATCCCAATGTAAACACAGATCTGATTTCAGGACTACAGTGACTGTGATAATAAGATCACAAGAGGGAGCAGGGAGGGAGGCTGGGCCACATCCAAACAGGGAGAAGATGGCAGGGGCTGGTCACACCACAGCTTCCTGGAACAAATCACACACACACGTGCACACACGCACACACACATGCACACACTCACATGCACATACACACATGCACACACTCACACACACGCACACATGCACACATGCACACACACATGCACACACATGCACACACTCACATGCACACACACACTCGCATACACACACTCACACATGCACACATGCAAACACTCACACACACATGCACACACTCACATGCACACACTCATACACACTCACACGCACACGCACATACACACTCACATGCACACACATGCACACACACTCACGTGCACACACTCACACACACTCACATGCACACACACTCACATGCACACACTCACATGCACACATGCACACACACTCACATGCACACATGCACACGCACACACTCACACACACACATGCACACACCATGTCCAGCCTGTACATTGTACTCATGTGCCAGGCAGGGTGTGTCTGGGCAGCTGGGTCATGCCACGGCTCTGCACCTCAGGCAAAGGCTGCTCAGGAGAGCCCGCAAGGCTCCAGGCTCAGCTCCAAGTCTCCAGGGCCTGCCTCGGGGAGGCTCCAGCCGCTCCTGCCTTCCCACCCTGACACAAACAGGGGAGCAAGCACAGGCAGCGGGGTTGAGGGGCAGAGGGAGGCCTCTCGACGGCCCGTGCAGCTCCACTCCTGTGTGTCGGCGCCCTGTCCTGTGTGGCAGGGCCCTGCTTTGACCCGGGCTTAAAGGCCAGACCCCCTCTGCTGAAGAGTTGGCAGCAGACCCATGACCCGAAAGGAAGGCATCTTTAGCCGGGAAGCAGCTCACAGGTAGCATGCAGGCCAGGGTGAGCAGAGGAGCCTCCGCTGGGACCCACAGCCCCGTCCCTGCCCTCGGCCTCTGCCTCCTGGGCTGAGGGTGCCAGCTGACCACCGCCCTCTTCCGCCGCCCCCGTGTCCATGGGTTGCTCCAAATCAGAAACACTGGAGCACTGGGAAATGGAGGAATCACACTCTTCCTCCCTCCCTCCTCCCTCTCCCCTCTTCCCTCCTCCCACTCTCTGTCTGTGTCTCTGTTTCTCTCTCGAGACTCTGTCTGTCTGTCTGTCTGTCTGGTCTCTGTCTCTGTTTCTCTCTGCCATACTTGCATGTCCATAAGCACGCAGTACAGGGAGGGTTATGGAGACAGAGAACAGCTGTCAGGTTTGGGGTGTGCCATCACAGACTCGGCCCTGTCGGCCTGTCTTCTCAGGTGTGATCCTGGTGACACGAAGACAGAGGAAGGGCGTGTGCCCTGGCCTCACCGCACAGCCTGCACACCCGACAAGGACGAGAACACTCAACTGGAAGGTGTGGGGACTTCTGGACGGTGGGGGGCCAGACCGAGGGAAAAGGGGGAGCAGGGGAGGAGAGCACTCTGTAACCCAGGGCACGTCTTTGGCTACGCGGTGAGTCAGCAGAAGGATGAGTGGCTGTGGCTTGGCAGAACGAAAGAGGCAGCATGGGTGGGTGGCCTGGGCGCAGAGAAGAAGAGGAACTGAATGGAGGCAGGGGTGAGACTGGGACTCAAGAAGTGACGTGCTGCCCGCCCCCCGCCCCCGGGGACCCACACTTCCTCCGTGCGTCCTGACGCAGAGGGGCACAGACCCACTGCAGAGTCCTGGGCGGTGCAGCAGGCCCCTAGGAAAACGCAGGCCTCCCAAATGCCAGATCTCGACTGATCTGCAAAGGTGTGTCAGGAAAGCGCCCTCCGTGGAGGGGCCACAGGCATTTTGCACGTGTTCGGCCACAGCCCCGAGCTGCCCCAGCAGGGGCCGGCATGGTTTGGGGTGATCCGGGCCAGCCTGATGCCCAGCAGAGGGCCATCTGGGCACCTCAGGGGGCCGAAAGGACGGGACCATTCGAGTACTCTGAATCAGGTTTGACTGAGCATGACAGAGAGTTATTTTTTAGTTTCCAATAGTGTAAGAGGGAAGGAGCCCACCGGTACTACCAGAGCTTGGAGGTGAGTGCAGGGCTCTCACTCTGAAAGATTACGGATGTTGTTTCCTGCTACTTTGGTCCTACCCTGAAAACAACTAAAGCAGGAAATAGCATTTGCGTTTTCACTCTTAGAGACACCGTTCAGTAAATGACTTTAAATTTGGTCTCACGAGGAAAGGACGAGCTCTTACCATTGTGAGAGCCACATTGACACCTGAGCTGGACAGTTTGCTTGCACAACCCAGCGTGGCCAATCTTGTACCTTAAGACGCTACAGAGCGTATTAGATATGTATTGGTAACATAACTTTCTGTGCATAAAGGAAGTCCTTACACACATAGAGCACATGAGAAATCAGTATTTCCCATTATTTTCTTGAATGGTTTAAACTAGTTTCTGGTAGCACAGTGGAGTCGTCTTATAAATATCTCAAGACTGAGGAAGTCTCGAGTGTTTTGTTAACTGTTGACTGTAACGGTAAGTTTAGACTGCCACGCACTCCGAAGTGAAGTGACATTTAGAAACGTGCAGAACGGGAGGTCGTGAAGGGTGAATTCCCAGCGTACGGTTCTGAGTGTAACGGGTGCTGTGACGTTCGGTGACTCCGTGGCCTTCCTGCTGTGTGCACTGAACCTTCTGCTGTGTGTCCCTGCCAGCCACAGCATGGCCGCCAGGACACTTGTTGTGGACACTTGCCCACTAGAGTTTTCCAGCGTCTTCCTGGTATCACAGCAGCGTGCGGGTCTGTCACTCAGCCGGTCCCTCTGTACCATCTCCCGTGCCAGGCCTGGAAAGTCAGGTGAGTGTGGTGGCTCACACGAGCAACCCCAGCTACTTGAGAGGCAAGGACTGGGGGGATAGCAGTTTGAGGCCGGCTCAGGGAGTCTGTCACTGAGACCCCATCTCAAGAGGTAAGCCAAACCATCATAGCAGCTGGCAGGAATCGTCCGGAGAAGGGTCCTGGCCTCAGGCCAACCCTGAGCCAACGTGAAAGACTTTTAACTAAAGCATAAAGAAGGTCTGGGGTTCTGGGCCAAGTGGTAGAGCTCCTGCCTACTGAGTGCAGTCCCCGAGTTCAAACCCTGTGCCACCAGAAAAAACACCAGCCTGGATGCCCGAAGCATCTCTCTATGGACTGCAAATTCCATCTGTCCTTCCCCTCCTCTAGCCACACCCCCTCCCCACTCCCCCTCCTCCTCCCCCCTCTTCTGGCAGAAGTGGTTCCCAGAGCACAGCACTTTGAATTTCAGGAGAAGGGGTTGTTTCATTACACTAAACATGAAATTTCCTTACTGTCCCTTGACAGATGCATGAGGTCCCTTCCCGGGCGCCCTGCACTTTGATCAGTGTTGTGCACCCACACATGTCTGACGTGTAGGGTGGCACCGGTTTCTGAGGCGACGTGATGCTACCATGCTCGCCCGTGTCCTGTGATGTTCCGCTCGGGCTCCGCCATGATTCCTTTCTCTGTGTCAGCCGCCTCCAGGCTCTGACAGCACAGGGCCCTCATCTGCGGCCCGGGGGCTGTGTGCTCCCCTCCACGGGCGGGCAGAGGCCCACCTGCCCTGGCCCCCTTCCCAGTCCTCCGCACTTCAGTTTCCTGCAGGGTCCCCTGGCTGGGTGACTGGGAGTGGAGGCCTGGGGTGGGGGGGCAGCTCGGCCATGAGCTCGCTCTCTGCTGACCGCACCTGGCCCGCTGCTCCTCACGTTTCACGGGCTGGGGGTGGGGGCACAGATATTTTTCAGTGGGGTCCTGGCTCCACTTCACGGGGGGTATTTTTCAGTCAGTGGGGTCCTGGCTCAGTGGACCTAATGCAGCCCATGTCATTGAGACTGCGACGAGACTCACCGCGTGAACCTGCAGGCCCTTGCTTTGGACACCGAATTAAGACGTGGATGGCATAACGGATTTTATTTGATAAGCATCGTTCCTGCTTAGCCTGGAAATGCCCACCACACAGAGAGTGAGACTACTTAGCTCCGTACCAGGCCAGGCCAGGGCATTTCTACCTACTGGCATTGTTGGCATCATGGCAGGTCAACCATTCACAAGATTTCCCAACGCAGTGACCATGGACTCACAGCGCACGGGTGTATGCCTGTGCCTTCTCAGTGACACAGTTAATGAGGGGCCAGGAGCATGGTAGAGCACTTGGCTAGCATGCAGGAAGACCCAGGTTCCATTCCCCAGTACCACATACACAGCAAAAGCCAGAAGTGGTGCTGTGGCACAAGTGGTAGAGTGCTAGCCTTGAGAAAGCCCAAAGATAGTGCCCAGGCCCTGAGTTCAAGCCTCGGGACTAGCAAAAAAAAAAGGTAAATGAAGTCATGGGCTCATAATAGATAAAATATTAAGAAAAACGGAACGTAAATTAGTTCTGTTCACATATCTGAGCTGTACACGGTGAGGTCTTCCCCTAGATGAACAACTCATTTGACTGGGTGAGTTTCATGTTAATAGGTCCAAAACACAGTGACACCGATGCCACTGGTCCAGGAGTGGCCTGCCTGGGCCAAGACCACTGGTGTGAGGTCTGCTTCCCGAGGACAGCATGCCGCATCCCTGCCTGAGCAGCCACTCTGCTGGAGGAACAGGCAGGTTCACACACCCAGCTCGAGCACACCACGGTGGAGAGAGGAGGTGACCGGCTCAGAGCCATCCTATGCCCTGGGGCTCGCCTAAGAAGTCTTCCCAACTTGGATACCAGCATATCACACCTGTAACCCTAGCTACTCAGGATACTGAGATCGGAGACTGAAGTGCAAAGCCAGCCCTGCAGGAACATCCCCGAGACCCCTAAATCCCATGAACCACCAGAAAACCAGAAATGGAGCTGAAGATACAGGGGTAGAGCGCTAGCCTTGAGCTGAGGAGCTCAGGGACAGTGCCCAGGCCCAGAGACCAAGCCCCACAACTGACTGAAGAAAAGACTCTTCCTTACCACCTGTACCCTTCCCCGAACATAGACCTTCCCCACAACCTAGACTCACAGAATCCGCCCCCGGCCCCAGCATGCACCCTCCCCACAACCTGCACCACCCACAACCTGAACCCTCCACAACCCACACCCTCCCCACAACCTGAACCCTCCACAACATACACCCTCCACAACATGCACCCTGCACAACCTACACCGTCCACAACCTACACCCTCCACAACCTGCACCACACACAACCTGCACCCTCCACAACCTACACCCTAAACAACCTACAACCTGCACAACCTACACCCTCCACAACCTACACTCTCCACTACCTACACCATCCACAACCTACACCTCCACAACCTACACTCTCCACTACCTACACCATCCACAACCTACACCGTCCACAACCTACACCCTCCACAACCTGCACCACACACAACCTGCACCCTCCACAACCTACACCCTGCACAACCTGCACCCTCCACAACCTACACATCAACAACCTACACCCTACAAAACCTACACCCTACAAAACCTACACCTCCACAATTTACACCCTACACAACCTACACAATCTGCACCCTCCCCACAACCTACACCTCCACAACCTACACCCTCCACAACCTACACCCTCCACTACTTGCACCCTCCACTACCTATATCCTTCACAAATTACACCTCCACAACCTACACCCTCCACAACTTACACCCTCCACAACCTGCACCCTCCTCACAACCTACACCTCCACAACATACACCCACACAACCTACATCCTCCACAACCTGCACCCTGCACAACCTACACGCTTCACAAATTACACCTCCACAACCTACACCCTCCACAACTTACACCCTCCACAACCTGCACCCTCCTCACAACCTACACCTCCACAACCTACACCCACACAACCTACATCCTCCACAAACTACACCCACCACAACCTACACCCTGCACAACCTACATCCTCCACAACCTACACCCACCACAACCTACACCCTGCACAACCTACACGCTTCACAAATTACACCTCCACAACCTACACCCACACAACCTACACCCTCCACAACCTGCACCCTCCACAACCTACACCTCCACAAACTACACCCTCCACAACCTACATCCTCCACAACCTACATCCTCCACAACCTACACTTCCACAACCTACACCCTCCAAAACCTACACCATCCACAACCTACATCCTCCACAACCTACACTCTCCACTACCTACATCCTCCACAACCTACACCCTCCACAACCTACACCTCCACAAACTACACCATCCACAACCTACACCCTCCACAACCTACACCCTCCACAACCTACACCCTCCACAACCTACACCTCCACAACCTACACCATCCACAACCTACACCCTCCACAACCTACACCCTCCACAACCTATACCATCCACAACCTACACCTCCACAACCTACACCCTCCACAACCTACACCCTCCACAACCTGCACCCTCCACAACCTACACCTCCACAACCTACACCCTCCACAACCTACATCCTCCACAACCTACATCCTCCACAACCTACACTTCCACAACCTACACCCTCCAAAACCTACACCATCCACAACCTACATCCTCCACAACCTACACTCTCCACTACCTACATCCTCCACAACCTACACCCTCCACAACCTACACCATCCACAACCTACACCATCCACAACCTACACCCTCCACAACCTACACCCTCCACAACCTACACCCTCCACTACCTACACCCTCCACAACCTACACCATCCACAACCTACACTCTCCACTACCTACATCCTCCACAACCTACACCCTCCACAACCTACACCCTCCACAACCTACACCCTGCACAACCTACACCTCCACAACCTACACCTCCACAACCTACACCTCAACAACCTACACCTCCACAACCTGCACCCACCACAATCTACATCCTCCACAACCTACACCTCCACAACCTGCACCCACCACAACCTACATCCTCCACAACCTACATCCTCCACAACCTACACTTCCACAACCTACACCCTCCACAACCTACACCATCCACAACCTACACCATCCACAACCTACACTCTCCACTACCTACATCCTCCACAACCTACACCATCCACAACCTACACCCTCCACAACCTGCTTCCTCCACAACCTACACCTCCACAACCTACACCCTCCACAACCTACATCCTCCACAACCTACACCCTCCACAACCTACACCTCCACAACCTACACCATCCACAACCTACACTCTCCACTACCTACACCCTCCACAACCTATACCATCCACAACCTACACCATCCACAACCTACACTCTCCACTACCTACACCCTGCACAACCTATACCATCCACAACCTACACCCTCCACAACCTACACCCTCCACAACCTATACCATCCACAACCTACACCCTCCACAACCTACACCCTCCACAACCTACACCCTCCACAACCTATACCATCCACAACCTACACCATCCACAACCTACACTCTCCACTACCTACACCCTGCACAACCTATACCATCCACAACCTACACCCTCCACAACCTACACCCTCCACAACCTATACCCTCCACAACCTACACCCTCCACAACCTACACCCTCCACAACCTACACCCTCCACAACCTACACCATCCACAACCTACACCCTCCACAACCTATACCATCCACAACCTACACCCTCCACAACCTACACCATCCACAACCTACACTCTCCACTACCTACACCCTCCACAACCTATACCATCCACAACCTGCACCCTCCACAACCTACACCCTGCACAACCTACACCCTGCACAACCTACACCTCCACAACCTACACCCTGCACAACCTACACCCTGCACAACCTACACCTCCACAACCTACACCTCCACAACCTACACCTCAACAACCTACACCTCCACAACCTGCACCCACCACAATCTACATCCTCCACAACCTACACCTCCACAACCTGCACCCACCACAACCTACATCCTCCACAACCTACATCCTCCACAACCTACACTTCCACAACCTACACCATCCACAACCTACACCCTCCACAACCTACACCATCCACAACCTACCCCTCCACAACCTACACTCTCCACTACCTACATCCTCCACAACCTACACCCTCCACAACCTATACCATCCACAACCTGCACCCTCCACAACCTACACCCTCCACAACCTACACCCTGCACAACCTACACCCTCCACAACCTACACCCTGCACAACCTACACCCTGCACAACCTACACCCTGCACAACCTATACCCTCCACAACCTACACCCTCCACAACCTACACCTACCACAACCTATACCTCCACAATCTACACCATCCACAACTTACACCCTCCACAACCTACACTTCCACAACCTACACCCTCTACCACCTGCACCCTCCACCACCTACACCCTCCACAACCTACACCTCCACAACCTACACCCCCACAACCTACATCCTCCACAACCTACACCTCCACAACCTACACCTCCACAACCTACACCTCCACAACCTACATCCTCCACAACCTACACCTCCACAAACTACACCCTCCACAACCTACACCCTCCACAACCTACACCTCCACAACCTACACCCTCCACAACCTACACCCTGCACAACCTACACCCTCCACAACCTACACCCTCCACAACCTACATCCTCCACAACCTACATCCTCCACAACCTGCACCCTCCACAACCTACACCCTCCACAACCTACACCCTCCACAACCTATACCATCCACAACCTACACCTCCACAACCTACACCTCCACAACCTACACTCTCCACTACCTACATCCTCCACAACCTACACCCTCCACAACCTATACCATCCACAACCTGCACCCTCCACAACCTACACCCTCCACAACCTACACCCTGCACAACCTACACCCTTCACAACCTACACCCTGCACAACCTACACCCTGCACAACCTATACCCTCCACAACCTACACCCTCCACAACCTACACCTACCACAACCTATACCTCCACAATCTACACCATCCACAACTTACACCCTCCACAACCTACACTTCCACAACCTACACCCTCTACCACCTGCACCCTCCACCACCTACACCCTCCACAACCTACACCTCCACAACCTACACCCCCACAACCTACATCCTCCACAACCTACACCTCCACAACCTACACCTCCACAACCTACACCTCCACAACCTACATCCTCCACAACCTACACCTCCACAAACTACACCCTCCACAACCTACACCCTGCACAACCTACACCCTGCACAACCTATACCCTCCACAACCTACACCCTCCACAACCTACACCTACCACAACCTATACCTCCACAATCTACACCATCCACAACTTACACCCTCCACAACCTATACTTCCACAACCTACACCCTCTACCACCTGCACCCTCCACCACCTACACCCTCCACAACCTACATCCTCCACAACCTACACCTCCACAACCTGCACCCTCCACAACCTACACCTCCACAACCTACACCCTCCACAACCTACACCCTCCACAACCTACACCTCCACAACCTACACCTCCACAACCTACACCCTGCACAACCTGCACCCTCCACAACCTACACCTCCACAACCTACATCCTCCACAACCTACACCCTGCACAACCTGCATCCTCCACAACCTGCACCCTCCACAACCTACACCATCCACAACCTACACCCTCCACAACCTACACCCTCCACAACCTACACCCTCCACAACCTACACCTCCACAACCTACATCCTCCACAACCTACATCCTCCACAACCTACACCTCCACAACCTACATCCTCCACTACCTACACCCTCCACAACCTACACCCTCCACAACCTACACCTCCACAACCTACATCCTCCACAACCTACACCCTCCACAACCTACACCCTCCACAACCTACACCCTCCACAACCTATACCATCCACAACCTACACCCTCCACAACCTACACCATCCACAACCTACACCCTCCACAACCTATACCATCCACAACCTACACCTCCACAACCTACACCATCCACAACCTACACCTCCACAACCTACACCATCCACAACCTACACCCTCCACAACCTATACCATCCACAACCTACACCCTCCACAACCTACACCATCCACAACCTACACCCTGCACAACCTATACCATCCACAACCTGCATCCTCCACAACCTGCACCATCCACAACCTACACCCTCCACAACCTACACCTACCACAGCCTATACCTCCACAATCTACACCATCCACAACTTACACCCTCCACAACCTACACCTCCACAACCTACACCATCCACAACCTACACCCTCCATAACCTACACCCTCCACAACTTGCACCCTCCACAACCTGCACCCTTCCCTAGTCTCCAAAGTTCAAGCCCAGGCTAAGTACAAATAAAAAGCTCATTTAGAAAATAAAGAAAATAAAACCCAAATAAATGTCTAATACTTGTGAAACTCTTTCTAGCAGTTCACAGAAATTAACTTCTCTGGGACCGACGGGTCACTTTTATTACTTTCCAGAGTCATTCACGTGCTTGTGGCGGGTGAGCTAGCCAGCTGACATGTGCCCACAGCATGGTCTGTGCCCTGCCCTGGGTTAGGAAGTCCCGGGGGAAGGAGCCAGCGAGCCTGGTCCGGAGAGGGCACTCACGGGAGGTCAGAGGCTTGGGACTCCAGCCAGTGCAGGGAGGGGGAAGGCAGCGCCGATGGCGGAGGGGCGTGGGGTACAGGGAGAGAACTGGGGGACATGGAACTGAACTGCTGAACTGCAGGCTCTTCTCACTGTTCGCCTTATGAGAGGACATTTTTTCTGGTGTTTATGGCCAGCTAGTGTTTCTCCAAATCACAGATGAGCTAAAGGCTAAGTGATTTCATCTGGGTGGGTGCTGGCTAGTGGCTCAAGCCTGTAATTTTAGCTATTTGAGGCTGAGATCTGGGGGGGGGGTCACAGCTTGGAATTAGCCTGAGATCTAATCTCCAATTAACCAGCAAAAATCAGGGCAGGAGGCATGGCTCAATGGTATAGTGCCTGCTGTGAGCAAGTAAGCTGAAGAAATACGGGGCCTTGCGTTCAAGCCCTGGTAACAACAAAAAAAGAAAAAGAAAAAGAATTTCAATGGTAAATCCTTTGTCTAATTACTTAAAGATAATGAAAATAGCATTTGAAACCTGTAGACTGGTTGGATCTTGGAGACTACAAAGCATGAAAGCTAAGATTTTATTGGCTCCCGTGTTCGCCTTGGTGCTGAAGACTGCGGCTGGACTGCACAGGCAGAGTCAATCTAACTTATTTGAGGTGTACAGGTAAGGAAGTGTTTGTGTTTTAAAGAAATGATGCACTGTCTCCCTGTGCTGGCCTTCTCCCCTCCCCACTGCCTTCCCAGCCACAGGACCAGGTGGGCTGGCTCGTTTGTAAACAGGTGCACTAACCTGTCCCTGAGGACAGACACGCCGTGCTTGGCGAGCACTGGGGCCCCCAGGGAGAAGGGTTGTTTTGGAGCTAACAAAATCCCAGTAACAGCAAATTAGCTTTAAAAAATTAAAAGAAAAACAGGCAGTAAAACAACCTCCACTCTTCTCTGGGCTGAAAAGAGTTGCAGAAGATGTGGGAAGATTCAGTATACAAACTCAGTGGAAAATTTCATGAATTCAGCTCAGAGCCAAATGTGCTATGGTAGACAAAGGACAAGTAATAAATTAGACCAAAATGTGTCTGAGTTAAGATTTTCTGTCCTGTCTCAAGCAAGTCACCAGCACAACCAATACTTGCCTTATGTAATCACTGAGTTCCATTTTTAAGCAAAGACATGTGGCTTTTTGATGCCTGAGCTACAAAAATTTTCGGATGCTAAGAGAATGTGAGATGCTAATTCAACCTAACTTAAATCCTTTTCCAGGATTTAATAACAATTTTTATGTTCAGTGGCAGAGGGGCAGGCCGACATCAGAGGGTCTAAATGCACCACCAGTTTCTAATTTGAATCCTCCTCCTTCTCTTCCTCCTATTCCTTCTTTCCCTTTTCTTCTTCGTCCTTCTCCTTCTCCTCCTTCTCTTTCTCCTCCGGGTCTTCCTCCTCCTCTTCCTTTTCCTTCTCCTCTTCCTCCTTCTCCTTTTATCCTCCCCACCCTTCACCGCCCCCCCCCAGCTTCTATGGCCAGTGGTGACTGGATGGCCAGCTGCCTGTCTTCAGCTGTCTGTCAGGTGTAGAACTCTCAGGTCCCAGGGTGGCGTAGAGGTGGGTGAGGGCCACACCTGCAGAACCCTCGGTTAATAGTCTGAAGCCCAGTCATACTGTTCTCCAAACTGGAGGCTATTCAGAAATTTACAGACAGACACCTGACCTCTAACATTCTTCCCCAAACAACTCAGGGCCTCATCTTGTGTCCTCGGGTCAGAGCTGGGGGTTTCCACTTTTAACCGGCTCGCCCCCCACCCCCCAGGGACAGGGAACTCAGGTGAGAGGGCGTGGGATAGAGATGGAGGCCAGCCCTCCAGAACCCACCCCAGCCCAGAATTCTCAGCTCTAGACGGTTTAAGAAGACCATAAACTCAAGTCATTTATCTAGTTAATAGAGAAATGGGCCTCTATAATGCTAACTTCTAGACATGTCACCGGCAACCCATTCTCCTTAAGTCAGAACAGAGTTATTTTATTCCAAAGTTTTTCCAGGAAAAAATTACCCTGGAGGTATTTGCATTTATGCTGACCCTTTATCAGAAAGGTGGGTGTGCATATACAGAGCCTTTCAGCCAGACCCCTCGTGGGAGAGTTCTGTCTGTCCTGGCTCGTTTGCAGTAGGCCCTCAGCTGGTGTGTGTGTGTGTGTGTGTGTGTGTGTGTGTGTGTGTGTGTGTGTGTATGTGTGTGTGTGATGGTGGTTATTCTGTGAGTGGAGTTGGGCAGAGGGATGGCTGACCTCTGAGGAGACACATCTTCCACCACCAGGGAAACACTGAGTCAGACCCCATTCCGCCCAGCAGGGCTGCCACTGCCTCTAGACTATCACTGGACTCCTTGAAAAGGCCGAATATGGAAATTATGAGTGAGGGAAGAGAAGAAAAAAATGAGAGGATCGTTGTCCAGTAGGTAGAGAGGTGTCCCAGGGGAGGGAAGACCACTCCTGGCCAGCTTCGGGTCTCCCCCTCAGCTCTGGGGTCTCTGCGTTCGTCGCTGGTGGCCACTTGTGTCTACTTTGCCTTTACATTTTGTCTTGGGGAGATGCTCCAGCAGACAGCGGCCTGAGCAGGGTTAAATTCGTAACATAGCACTTATTCCCATCACATTAACCATAGGAACACTACAATAGGCGTCAAAATGTATTCCTGTGATGATATACTGCAAGCCCTCAAAAGCAGCAGCGGCAACAGGAAATTCCCCTAGTGCGGGGAAAAAAGCAAAAAGCAAACCCCAAGTCACCAGAACAATTGGTGAAACTCCTGGCCCTGCCTCCGGCCTCTCAGCCACAGCCCAAGCAAACCTACACACAGAAAGGCTCAGCAGGCAGCCATGGCTTTTCCCACTGACCACGGAAGAGTGGGGGCCTCGGGCGGGGGGGGGGCGCACCTGGCGGTTCCAGGCTCAGGTCATCTGCACAGAGCACGTGATCGGGACAGCTAGCCACAGCCGGCTGCCATTAGCACGGACGGACGCATGGACGGCAGGACGCAGGGCGGCTCCATTCTCACCAGCCCCTCTCCATCTCCCCCTTGCCTCCCTTGCCCGCGGTTGGTGGTGAGCCATGCTTCCCTCCACCCTGACAGCAAGCATCTGGAGCTGTGCCAGAGGATCACACAGCGTGGTCTACCATGCCCTTTTTAATCAACTTCCTAATTAAAAAATGCCACGCTGGCATGAGGTATAAAGGGAGTAGGCTTGGAATATTTCACAAAATAGCATCCCCTAATCCTGGGGTTGCTGGGTGTCTGCATTCTTACAGATGTTTATGAGTTTTCCTGGTGCAGAGATAGAATCAATTTGCTTGCGCCTGGCCCTCAAGACGTATTAAATTTATCCTGAAGGAAACTGCCTTGTGAAAAGCCCTCGCCCGGATGCATTAGGCTGGTGGGGCTTCGGAGAAGCAGCGGGTCCACTGGCAGATACAGCATTGATTTCTGAATGTTCACAATCTCACAGACAGCTCTGGAGCGGACTTGATTTGATGGCTCTCAATGGGGTGCCCTGCAGACTCCATTATTTCCACCACAGCCTGGCTGGCATTGTTTCATGGCCACAGAGCTCAGCTTTGCTGAGATGGCACCGGCAAGGAAGTATGTGGGCCGGGGAGGCGAGGAGACGGGGCCAGAACCCCAGCCAGCCTCTGAGAGCTGCCCCTGCCCTGCTTTGGGGGCTTAGCAATGTGGTGGAGCCTGGAATGGAGTGGAAAGGCCGACTTTGGGGGAAACACTCTGTGGCATGCCAGTGAAAAGACACGTTGGATCCAGATTGAGACAAAGGCAGGAAGGCACCGCGCTGCAGCTAGCGATCCCACCAGGAAAATCTTTGTCCGCGTGCTAAAAATAAGCCCCCCAATAAATTATTCATCTGGGCTGTTTGATTTAGAGTTCTAAGCCTGACATTCCACACCTAAGATTTTTTTCAAGCACATGTCCAGCATCCTTGAGGCAATTCTCTTGAAAACAATGCCAAGTGTGCTGCCGAAACAGTCAGCCTTTAGAAAAAAGCAATGAGTATGTACTATCGACTTGAAGTTCTCACAACTCTATTCATGGTGTACACGTAAGGCTAAGGCAACGTTACACGGCATGCATATGAACTCAAGGGCTCACATACTGTAACCCAACCACAGCAGCCAGAGTGGCATCTGCACAAAGCAGGCATGCACATTCACATACAACCACACAAGAAACCAAGTGCTACGCTCCTCTTTCTGCACCAACACCCCAACCCCACACACAGACTTTGGAAGGAAATAAGGTCAAGAAATATTGCGGGAGACAAATGTGTGCATGCTTTTCCTTCACAGTCGGGGCAGCCCCCCGGACAGGAGCCGGCAGCCTGAGGCATTCCCGGCACTGGAGCCCTCACCAGCGGAACGTACGGGCCACACAGCCTGGACTGCAGGCCGAGAGTGTGGAATCTCATGGATGGGTCGGAAATGTTTTGCTATGGATGCCTGTGATTCCTTCCAAAATTGTTAATCAACCTAAGAGCCAAACTACAAGATAGAAACATTCTCTTAAAAGTCACCTGTTCAAGCCTGAACACAACCAGAGGATTCCAGCCCTCAAGCCTCTCATTGTCTCTCTGGGCAAGCTCTTCCCAGCTCCTGGAGCTGAGAGCTGAGCACTGACGTGGCGGGCAGCAGTATGAAGTCACTGCAAAGTGCAGACTTACATAATTCAGAAAATAAACAATAAGAAGCGGCTACTCTCCTGTGAGGGGTGTCCAGGCACAAAGGAAGACACATCTGAGAAGAGGCAGGCATTTGCTGTCTTTCCTGCTTTTTCAATGGGCAAGCTGAGATGGAAAGCAAAATGCTGATATTTTGCTCCAAGAAAGTTAAAAATCCATCACAAAATACAAAGGAGTTAGTTTACTCATTTCAAGCTTGGTTCAGTGGAGAAGTATTGCTTTAGCTAATATTTCATGAATCTGACTATTTGATAGTCATATCCTGGATTAAATTTTTTACAAACTCAGTTTCTCCCTCATTCTGTTTTGTCTAAAACTGCACCAGGAAAAGGCACTTGTGCATGCATAAGCCTACATGCTAAAGCAGAGAAGGCACCTTCTATGTAAAACATACATGTCACAGAGAATTCAGAAACTTGCAATATGACTAGGAAAACCAAACACGTTCCACAGCTCATACCAGGGGTCAATATGTTTCTTAACATCTTATGCTTCATTGTGATTTAGGTTTGAAGGTATTAGCATTTTTCATTTTTAGAAAGGCATAGATTTCTAAACAGAAGAGGCAACTGCCCCCCACCCATTGAAAATAGTTGTATTTTCTCTCAAATGTTCACTGTTATTGTCTAAGAAAAACTAAAGCAGAACAACACTTGAGGAAAAAAAAAAGCTTAAAGACTGAAGCAAATGAAAGCATTAAAGTGATCTCAGAGACCCAAGAAACTGCAAGTACACATTTTAAGGCTAAGAATCTCTGTTCTGAGTTCCACTTTAAAAGCAAATAAAATAATTAGGTCAGTTAAAATGAAAAGCTTGCCCATTCGGAGAACAGGAAGCATTAAGACTCACACACTGTTGACCGAGGATGAAGATGCAGTCAACTTAATCTCACAACACCCACATTACAGCCAGACTCCCAGAATTATGTAAGAAATCTGTGTCGCTGATGACAATAGAGAATTAGGATTCCAGCCTGGTCATTTTTCACTT
Source organism: Megascapheus bottae (assembly GCF_031878675.1). Taxonomy (NCBI): domain Eukaryota; kingdom Metazoa; phylum Chordata; class Mammalia; order Rodentia; family Geomyidae; genus Megascapheus; species Megascapheus bottae. The sequence goes on along the minus strand of NC_143515.1, from coordinate 82,880,122 downwards.
CTCAACTCAGTGGACAGATGGGCAGAAAGGAGCTCCGTTTTTGTTTTTGTTTTTGTTTTTTTTCCTGAACAGAGCCAACAGCACAAGGACTGTGCTAATTTCTACAGCTCTGTCTATAGCGTCTCTTGATCAATAGAAACTTCAGTTCCATTTTCACTGTCTCCAGTAAGTTACTGCTTAAAGGAACTAAAATCTTCTTCCAACCAGGAGAAGCTCATACTAGTCAAAACTAATTATGTCTGGGCTGTCCTTGAAACAACACTTGCTAATTTTGCTGGTCTTGATACACTGTTCCAGAAAATATTAATTAAACACGACGAAGGATGGCTGTTGTAAATCTCTGAGCACAATCTCTCTACACGGTTTGTCTTCACTCCAGATGTATGCCCCAAAAGATGGATGAATCCTCACCCAGCCAGAGGCAATTGGGGTGCTTTGTGCTGCCCAGTTACTGAACTTTGCCCCTGTTTGGGAAGTGGGGTCCAGGTTGGGCGGGCTCGGTTACCTGAGGGGCAGCGAGCGGGGGCCGGGGGGGGCGGTGGCGGGGGCCAGGGGGCCACGAGCTCCTCCCGGGCTGCTCAGGCGGAGGCCGCCTCTGAGTCTCAGCCCTTCCCACAGCAGCAGCCGCCGCCGCCCTGCCTTCCATCTTAGGGACTCACCCAGAGCATTCTCCAGCCTGCTCCATGGCTACAAACTCTCCGAATGCTTCTGGATGCCCACCATTTGTTTGCCATCCACCCACTCCATTTTCCTCTGCACATCTCCCCGGGCTGGGCAGACGCAGCCACCTCTCATCTCTGCGTTCTAAGTGACCATGGCTTCTGAGGGAAACCTCACAGGCCTGAAGCCCAGCGTGGACACGAACAAGTGGACACCACTGAAGGAGGGGAGGGCGGCCAGGCCTGCACGCAGGGCCCTGCCCGGCCCTGGTCCTCCGCCGAGGGCGGCAGAGGCAGCACCCGGGTCCCCCTGGGAGGCCCAGCATGGCATCCCGGCGCCCGGAGCCACTGCTGACTTACCCTGCACTGGCCGCCTCCTTTAAGCAACACCGACCCCTAACAAGGCAGAGAACCCCGTGGCTGCTCCAGACATTTCCCCCGACCTCTCTATCCTGCCTGTTTGCTAACCCGGCAGCCGAGATGGGGGTGGACATTGTGAACTGCCCGCGCGCCGTGCCCACAGGCCGTCCATTCTGCCAAGCAGACTGTGCATCCTGTGCAGTGCTGTATTTCATGTAATAGATGAGAACTGAAATCCAGAGCGAGCCTCTGCACAGACCCGGCGAGGTGACAGAGCTGGGACTATGGCCCCTATCACCGAGGTTATGGTAAATCCCTGCCGTGCTGAGACACCTCAGGAAGTCAGCTGGACCCTGGTGTAAACAGCACTAGGGCAAACGCCACAACCAAACAGAGCCAGGCACCCAGACCCCCAGGCTACCGCCAGCCCCTCTCCCAGGGGCCGGCAGGGCTCGGGGTCAACTCGAAGTGCCTGCCGCACACCCCTGTGTCCCTCAGCTCCCGAGTGGGCACCATCAAACAAGGCCACACAGGCAGACTATTTCCCTAGCCAAATTTCAACATGGGCAGAAAAGAAGTTTAGGCTACAAGGGAAAGACCGCCCCTCACATGCCAGAAATACAAAACAAGAGAGATGACTTCCGCGGGTATCTCTTCTGGGTATTTACAAAGTGTGCCGCTCCTGTACATGGCTTCTTGAGCAGTTGAGGACTTCTCTGGAGGTGGACAGCCCTTCTAGCTGGTGGCCTGCCCCCTCACAGGGGCCCCTGGCTGCGGCTCCCCTAAACTCTGAGTGCTCCCCGAGGGCTCCCCTCCCAGCCGGACCCGGCCAGCCCTCTGCTCAACAGTCCAGGAGCAGGGATGGGCTCCCTTCTACTCCGAGAAGTATTGCCACATGGAATCAGACAAGAGCTGGAGCCGGCCAGACGGGGAGAAACACCTGGAGAAGTGCCCACGAGCATTTCTGGGGTGATCTGGAGAGCGGGGAGCTGCAGCACCCCGGCAAATCAAAATCCCACGCCAGCTTGAAAGAAAAGGAAAGCGGTACCTCTTTGTAGGAGAGTTGGTGGCCCTCGGAGAAGGCTCCTCCAGTCTGGCGTCACACTCGCAGCCCTCCGTCCTCACGTGCTGCTCCTCGCCGGCCCCTCTCCACCTCCATTCCATTCACCCCACCCGCCAGGACCTGCTCTCTGCCGCCGCGGCTCCGGCGCACAGCGGGCGGGGAAGGCAGCTCGCTCTCCACACGGCTGCCACCGCAGGCACAGTGCCACACCGGCTTCCCGGGAGACTGACACGCAGTCCTGAGCGCCCGGGAACACCCTCCACAGCAGTTCCTCTAAGACCCAGCCTCTGCCTGACGCAGGGAGACCAGCTCACTGGCTGCCAGCAAGGACCGGGGCCTCTTCCCGGCCAGCCCAGCCGCCACCAACCACAGCCTGCAAGCCCTGCAGGCTTCCGGAGAATACCCAGTGCCACTCCATCTCCGAGCACCTCGGCCTCTCACCCCCAACTGTCCGATAATCCCCACGCGGGGAGTGGGTCGATTCTTTTCAAAATCAGGCAGGGATATTGCTGGAAAATTTCCCTACCAGAGCAGCAGCCAGGGTCAGTGTTCTTTCACAGAATAAATAAGCATGTATGCATTCTTTCTAGTTTTCTAACACCTGGCTTATATTTTCTCTGCCGTTTCTGATTACTTCTGCAGACACCCCGAGGACTCATCATGATGCCAACACCAAAAGCAGTTTCATTGTGGGAGCATGCACAGAAAAAAGCATTGTGTATGCCTGCACAGTGCAGGTGTGAAAGCGACAGGGGAGAGAGGTCGAGAGGAACGGGGGCAGAGTTAGAGAGAGAGGTCTGAGGACAGAAGACAGGAAGAGGGAGGGGGAGAGAGGAAGAGAGGAGAGATGCAGGGAGGGAGGGAGGCAGGGAGGGAAGGATAGAGGGGTGGAGAGAGGGAGAAAAGGAGAGAGAGAGAGAGGGAGGGGAGGAGGGAGATCACAAAGATACTCCAAACTGAGCCACATTGCATTAAAATAGTCTACTGCTGGGAAAACATGTAGCTCTTACTTTAAAATAACCCGATGTCAGAAAAAATACACAGCAAATGGCAAAAGAAGTCAAGTATTGAGTGGAACCCATTGTATAAGTTGCAGTCATTACAGGCAATATTTTATGTATGTAGGAGATACCAACTTAAACCATTCCAGCCACAGATGGCATCTGAATAAAAGCTACCCCCCTCCAGACACGTCAAGAAACAACAACAATAACAACAACAACCCACATATACACTATTTTATTCTCGAAGCCTGTGGTGTCTTTTGTCTTAGTTTTGAATAAACGTTCATCTGCTATGCCTAGTATTATGGTAGAGAACACAGAAGGATAAAACTTAGCTTGTTGAAAAAACATGTCAATAATTTTCAGTTTGTGTTCAAGTTAGAAATTTTTCAGGTTGAATAGAAAAAGAGATGTTAGTGGATAGGGTGTTTGAACAGCCCATCGCTGCCGGGGGGGGGTGGAGAAAGTCAGGCTGTGCCCAGCACACTTGCAGCTCCGGTAATGTGTCTTGTGTCTGCTCTACTCCCGGGACAGAGTTCTGGACAGACTTGACATGGAGCCACAATGCCTGGCAAGGCACAAATGCAGTTGGGAAACTACTGGTTGACTAGAAATTGTAGCCCTGGGTTGAGGGGGCACCTGCTAAGCCAGTTCCAGAGCCTCCTGAGAGACCCCCCACCAAGAGGGCCTCGTCTCCACTCTCGTCCCACAGGGCAGATTTCCACACAAAACACTTTGGAGCAAACTCTAAGCTGTTTGCAATTGAACATGGCACTGAAATGCAGAGTAACTAATCAAAGTATTTTAGAGGGTACAAAATGTAATTTTAAAACAATGCCTCTCCCTTCAATTAGAGGGTCAGGAAGTCCGGCTTACACATGTAATGTTAAAAATATTATTTTCTCAACAAAACTAAATTTTCATTCAAGTGCTCTAAAAATCATATGTATAAAGTGGCTTTAAAGATAGATGAGCAAGAAAAAAACCTAATGCAACATTTAAAATATTAAGGATAACTAATAGAAAAACTTTAAAAGGCTTTAAAGTTACAAAAATTCTTATCACTTGTCTCTAATTCTTAAAAGTTACTAAATGAAGAACACACATCACCAAGGCAGTGAAATACATGATTTGTATGGCTAAACAAAGAGTCAAAATTTCCCAGAGTAAAGTCTTTTCAAGAGCAAACTCAGGAAGGGAAGTGCACAGCTAGAATACCAGGAGAAACATGGCAGCAGCCCTCACTCTGAGCTTGACCACATATGTTAGAAATCAGGCTTCCATTGCTTTGCTAATCCAAGAGCCTGTGTGCTCATGTTCCTTTAAGAGCCTCTATCCATCAGAGAGAATCACATACAACTTCTCGGACGTCCACCCCTGGTCTGAGTGTCTGACACAGATTTATGACATTGCTGTCAGTTGTGGTGTTGGCTGCAAGTTTTTCTGGATAGAAGTTGGAATCTGTATGTCTCATGTGCTTCCTGTCCCCTCTCCTCACAAAAAGGAATTGTGTTAAGAGCTGGGGCTGGGGAGTTCCATTTTAAAAGCCCCAGTGTCTATGATTTCCAAGCCTACAGTTACACATGCACAAGTGAGATGCCTGTCATTTGAACCGGTGAGGACTGGATTCCTGTGGCTTGAAAGTGTGTGTGGTGTCTGTGTGTGTGTGTAATGGCAGCTGGAGGGATTTTATAAAATAAAAATCTTCAAGCCCGGAGACATCTTCCAAACCCCCAGCCGGGAGCACAAAGGCTGCTCTCCTGCCTACCTCAGAGAGCCTCATCCTGCAGGCCTGGAAAGTGAACCATTTCCTCAGGGCCAGTGAGGCGGAGGAAGCCGGAGCTCTCCCCGTGGACAGTTCCCGGTGCTGAAAGGAGGCAGAGAACCCGGCTCATAATGGCTCACTCCTGCAGCGCCTGAAAACCCACAGCCACATGGAATGGGGTGCCAGGCGCTCGAGCTGAGTCCTGTGGCCCACAGAACAATGCTGGCCGGCCCCAAATCCTACTATAATCACATTAATGAGATTAACCAGTGAATTAGCAGTAGCCAAAGGTCAGGGAGGCCAAGACAAACCCAGGCCAGATTAGCAACTGACTTTTCTGGGGAGTGGGGTGGGGGAGGGAAGGCCTGGACTCTGGTCCCTCCCAGATTTTTCAGGAGCTGCCTGTTTTGACCCCAGATCAGAAGGTGAGGACGGGCCATTCACTCCTGTGTTGAGGACGGGCCCCAGGTGTCACATCACGGGGCCTGAAAGGACAGTTCTGAGAAGACAGAGGCCCCTTCTGCACACAAACTCCCTGCATTTTGTGGCTAACAACTTCCAGAGTGTGTCATATTTAAAAAGAATTTACTGGAGCTCAAGTTAATTTTTTAGAAATATGGCTGATGAAAACCGGAAGGATTATGTAAGCACTGCTCTTGCCTGTGAGGTCTGAAACAACACGCAGAGAGTTCTGCAAAGTGCTGTGGCCTGAGCTCCTGGCAGCGTCTATTGTTCTGAACACAGACAACTTCATAGGAAAAGACAACTTCCAGGGCTTCTGCCGGTGGTCTCAGGGCACGTGAGGTGGCTGCCAGATGTGGCTCTTCAGGCCAGATGGAAAAAACAAACTTCCTTTCTCCCTAGCATGTGTCGTTTGGTAGCATTCTTAATGTCTAATCAACACTTGGATTCAAAGTTTTTCGGAGGAATGCAATGGTATCAGTTTTTAAAAAGAGAATACAGAGGTAAACACTGACTTAAAATGCAAGCACAGCGTATTCTCTAGGTCTCACATTCCTTTATCATTTGAAAAGCTACTCAACTTTTATGAAGTTGGGCAGTCATAAAGTCCCCATGGTTATAAGGTTGTTGAGGGGCTACTTTTGTCTGTGATATTAATATTGTTCAGTTAAAAAAAACACTCAAACAAAAACAGCTCTTACGTGAGTTGCTGCTATTCTGCTAAATAAATAACACAAACATTTACAGTTTAGTTTTAAAGGTACAGAAAGTATCAAGACTAAGTTAATACTAAATTTAAAATTTGTGTATGTACTTTGTATAACAAACTCACATATGCTTATTTTCGTGTATATTTATTGCTTTATCCTGCTCTACATTTGAGCTGCAGTATTCTCCTTAAGCTTTTAGTCTATTCATTTAAGTTGCACTAAAGGATACATGGGTGTTACCGATGAAATTTTGATTCTTATGAAAGTCAAACATTGAGGCTATTGTTAAAAATCTTTATTTTTCAACTTAAAGTATAAATTAACTTTTCTTTTAAAATTCAAGAATATAAGTCCACTTCATTTTTTTTCCCTAATCAATAAACAGACACTACAGGGCATGCAGGAGACCTGACGTTTTCCCAGACCCTGCACACAAGCACCTGCTTTATCTGTCACGTAAACTTCTCCATGAAGTCTCTGGGAAGTTTGCCCCAGCCATATCCTACATGCACGCGCCACACGCAGAGTTTTCTTTCCTTTGTTTTCTCTTTTCACTTTTTATAAACAGCATCATGGTTAAGCCCTGACACCGAATACCCGTTCTGCTTAAAGACAGACTTCTGCAGATAACAAAACGGGCTCTCTGCATGGCCCTTTCAGCTAGCAGCCATGAAATAAAAATCACGGAAAAAGGAGCAAACAATAGGACGGTAGCACGAGCCTCCAACGACAGTAAAAGAGAGTCTGTCCACTACAAGAATTAACCTAACAAGCTCCACGTACCTCACGCCCGAGTGACGGCGAGTTCAATTTGGAAACTGTGCTGGCTCAGACACCCAGAGAGACGAGAAAGCCGTGCGTCCCCAGTCGGAAAGAACGAGGGGGGCGGCACTCCACCGAGAGCCAGAACAGGCTGCCTTTGTCTTCAGAGAATATCGATATCATAACCCATGGTCCGGAGAGGAAAGGAGTGGAAGTGCACCCACCAGCCCTGGGTGGGGACCTGCGCTGTGGCCGACTGCCGGGGAAGGCTCTGGTTCTGGTTAGCATTCAGCAGCAGCTCAGGGAAAAAAAATGTCGCCCAGGCAGGCAGGAGTGACAAATGCAGCACGCCAGGCTGGCGGCCTAAGGGGTTTGCTTTCCTTCCACATCCAGCCCCTCACGCTCACAGCCGAGCACACCCTCTCCCAGGATTTTTTTTCCACATTTTTTTTTCACAAGCTTCAAATCCCCGGCATATGACCTTCTGTTAAATAGATAAAAAAAATTGCTTATCAGTCATGCAAATGAGGCTGAATTCATTTTCCACAACAGATGGCCTCATAGATAATGATGATGGAAGAGAGAAAATTGAATGTCTCTCACAAGGTGGCCATGGCAACCGAGAGCAGGGTGATATCAATAATAAGCTCGCTGCATAATAAGGTTGTCAGTCCTACAAATCAAAGTCTCCAGCTAAATCAGGTATACCACCCCAGCTAGTTACCAGGTAATGCACACACACACACACACACACACACACACACACACACACACACACACACACACACACGGATGTATAATTTCTTTACGGTGACCTGCTAGAGAACCAAAATCCCAACCCACTTAGTGGACGTGTGTGTGCTGGTGGTGCAGAGAGAGGTAGCTGGATAATGAAATGACACTGTGACATTTTTTCTTGCATTGTATTTTCTGCAGTATACTGGGTTTCATGAAGGATCATCTAACTGGCCATATTGAAATGGGAATGCGGTGTGTGGAAGTCTTTTCTCCTTCCGCTCGCCTCCTCCCTCCCTCCCTCTCTGTCCCTCCCTCTCTTTCTCTCTCCCACTCTCTCCCTCTCTGTCTCTCTCTCTCCCTCTCTCCCACCCTTCTCTCTCCCCCCTCTCTCTTCAGCCCCTCCCTCCCCACTCTGTCTCTCTCCTCCTCCTCCCCCTCTCTCCTCCTCCTCCTCCCCCCCGTCCTCCTCCTGCTCCCCCTCCTCCTCCTCCTCCTCTTCCTGCGCCTTCCTCTCCCTCTCCTCTGATGTGGCACACCGTGGTGATGGAGGAGAGCAGCTCCTGGCCAAGGCTCCCACCTTGCACTCGGGGGACATCCTGCAAAATGAATCAGCAAGCCCCTCAGCAGACTGATTCAAATGAAAATGGCAAGGCGCGCGTCTGGCTGCCCGGGCGGAACTCGGCTCTGCCGGGCTGGGCTGCCCGTCTGGCAGGCATGCTCAATATAGCTCTTACTAATAATGGCTTCTGCCTTTCATTTTTTAAAAAGGTATCACCCTTTTCCCTGAGCAGCCTGGTGGTGTGCGTGTGTGCGTGTGTGCGTGTGCCTCTACACGTATGCTTGTGCGCACAGGCCATGGGGGCGGTGAGAAGTGCTTTCTCCATTCTTCTCATTTTCCACCAGTCACAGCAGCCTGCCTACCTGACAACAGCATTCCTTTAAAGCTGAACTTCCTTCTGTCCGTCTTTGGAGGAAGAAGTGGCATTGCCAAGCCCTGGGGAGAGGCTCATGCACACTCTAAACGCATGCTCGTGCCCTTGGCTGCACGCATTTCTGCTCAGTGCCCAGACACAGAGCCTGAGAGCCGCCGGTGTGGGGACCGTGTCTGACCGGAGCCTCAGCCGCCCTTCCGAGGCTGCACCGGATGTTATACAACGCACTCAACCGAGGTGGAAAAATGAAAGCCAGCCGCAGACACAAGAATCCAGCAAAATTCATTAAAAATAAAGCTCAGAGATAGCTTCAGGCTTCCCTCAAACAAACCATATTTTTCAGTATCTATGTCAAATTATTTAGTTTTTTTTCAATTGTGGAAATTAGACCATTATCACCCCTCATGGACAAAAGTGGATTGAAAAAAGAACCAGGAATTTTTCTGAGCTCGTTGCACTTTATACCTATGCATTTTGCTGTGAGTTATAAATAATCCTTGAATGCTGCCTTGGGTTCTGTTGGTAACAGATGCATGATTTTTTATGTGAAACTATCATGATCTACTTATTTTTGTCTTTTATAATTCCTGCTTCTGAGAGGTGATGTTTTTCTCCCCTCTGCTCTGTCCCTGTTGCTGCCGTGTGAACAGAAATCAATAGAGCTGCCTAATGGAGGGTCCACTCGGCACGCAGCAACACAGCTGGGGGACTGCAGCCCCCGACCCCCCTGCCTGCCCCCCTCCAGCCACGCGCACGCGCACGCAGACACACACAGAACGAATGACGTCTCTACAGCTTTTTCAGCCGATTGGGCTCCACATTGAATGTTCTCTGGAGCAAAGAGTAAGAATCATTGGCAGTTTGTGGGGACAGAAATGGAAGCACGTTCTCTTAGTGGCTCCCTGGACAGAGTGGCAGGCTGGGGTCCAGCCGGCCCTGGCGGTGCGGCCACTCAGAGAGCAGGCAGACCCCAGAGCAACCATAAAAATGACACTCTAGAACAACGGGATTTGTTTTCTCTCAAGGACAAAGCTGCCCTGGAAAGGCTGTGAGCACGGGGTGTCTCCTCCAGGCTCTGCACTATAGCTCACACAGTCACCTCGCTACAACTCCAGACAGACACTAAGACAGAACACCACACATGCCCTACCACACAGCATGCAGGCTGGAAGGGCAGGCAGACACACAGCCAGGTGACCACAGGCTCCCACAGATTCAGGTGACCACACAGCTGCCAAGCCAGCTGACCTCAGGGACATCCAGCCTAGAGGCTCCTGCCTATAACCCCGGCTTCTTACGAGGCTGAGAGCTGAGGGTTTCCCAAGCCGCCTGGGAGGAAAGCCTTGAGACTTGTTTCCAGTGAAGCACCCCCCCCCCCAACACATCACAACCAAGAGAAATGCAGGTGTGGCTCAGGGCTAGAGCACTGTCTTTGAGAGAGAAAGCTAAGGGACTGTGCTCAGGCCTTGAGTTCAAGCCCCAGTACCGCCACACATAAAATTGCCCTCCCCAACTTTATATTAAGAAATTCCCAACCAGATGTCGTGGCTCAAACCTGTAATCCCAGCTACTCAAGAGGCAGGTATCTGGGGACCTTGGTTTCAAGGCCAGACAGAGCATGACATTTCAAGACTCCACCTCAACCAACGGCTGCGTGCAGCGCCCAGAGTCCACTTGAGGACGCACAGGAGGATGTAATGTGGACAAGCCTGGCTTCGAGTGAGGCTGGGGCAACGTGAAACGAGGCTGGAGGGGAGGCTTCTGAGCGGAGCCCCTGGCGAGCACAAACCCACACAAACACACAGAACCCTCAAAACTTGCTAAGCACTATTAAGTGGCCGTGTTTTCTTTTAAGAACTATCTGCACAGGCATGTTTCTTGCCTCTACATACTCCCTGGGCATGGAGCTGCAGGCATGCCATGGTGGGCATGCACACAACTCAGCTGCAGGAATGCATGCGCATGTGCACACAGGCCGGCCCCCATGGCGCTGGCGAGTGTGAGGGCAGAAGCACTGCACTGAGCATGACAGCAGGCCACCCACAGTGCCCGCCATGCCAGCAGGCCGATTCTGCCTGGGGAAGCAGTTCTGTCCAGACAGCCCATCTCTTGCATGGCTTCTGGAGCTGCAGATGCCAGCACACAAAGAGGGGAAGAAAATAAATGATGTGGCTACAGGGTCCCAGAGTCCGACACCATTATGTGGTAGCTGCACTAGGAAAATTAGGCTTCCTTCCTTTCTTCCTTCCCTCCCTCCCTCTCTCCCTCCCTTCCTTCATTCTCTCTCTCCCTCCCTCCTCCTTCTCTCTCTGTCTGCTTTTTTTCCCTTTCATCCTTTCTTTCTTTTGTCAGTCCTGGGGCTTAAACTCAGGGCCTGAGCACTGTCCTTGCGCTTTCTCAAGGCTAGAGCTCTACCACTTGAGCCACAGCACCACTTCCGGCTTTTTCTATGCATGTGGTACTGAGGAATGGAACCCAGGTCTTGGTGCATGCTAGGCAAGCACTCCACCACTAGGCCAAACTCCCAGCTCCCAAATTAGAAATTCTTAAGTAGTGAAATAAAGAACTCTGCAGGCAGGTTCACAAAGAGCTTGGGGTACCTGAGGACGTGGGGTCATAAGGGCCATTGAGAGCAAGGTTTTCCCACACCCGAAACTGTCTGCATCCAAACAGCAGTCAAGCTCTTCCTTGATTTATCCCCAGTGCATGTCAGGGGACGTGGTTTACTCCAGAGAGGGACGTTTGTTTTAGGAAACACATAGCTTCTGTTTTAATTCTATGTCTGTCTCTAAGAGAAATTAAAACGGGGCTTCTAGTGGGTGTGTCCTCCAATTCTTTATGAAGTAACATTACAGGCAGCTGTGAAAGGCGCGGGGGCACTCAGGCTGTCCCAGTCTCAGGACAGTGTTCTCATGCTTCCAGCCAGCTACCCCTGGCTGCCCCTGCTACGCCACCTCTCCCCTCCTCTACCCCTGCTATATTCTTTTCTTTGTGGGTTATGGGGCTTGAACTTGGCCTGGGCTCTATCTCTGAGCTCTTCAGCTCAAGGCTACTGCCCTACCCTTGAGTCAAGCCACACCCACTTCCCATTTTCTAGAGGTTAATTGGAGATAAGAGCCTCAGGTTCTTTTGTACCCAGGCTGGCTTTGAACCTTGATCCTCAGATCTCAGCCTCCTGAGTAACTGGGAATATAGGCGTGAGCCACCGTGCCTGGCTTGCTTGCCTGCTTGCTTGTCTTCCTTCCTTCCTTCCTTTCTTTGCTCAAGGCTAACACTCTACAACTTTGAGCTCAAGTGGTTAAGTGGACATGGGAGTCTTTCAGACTTTTCTGCCTGGGCTGGATTTGAACCGTGATCCTCAGATCTCAGCCTCCTGAGTAGCTGGGATTGCAGGCGTGAGCCACCGAGCCTGGCAGTACTATGCTCTCCTATCCTCTGCTCTACCCCTGCTTCCTCTGATCGCCCTTGCAGACCCCAGGACCCCATCTCACCCTATGACATGAGCTGAGCTAGCCAGCCAGGGGGTGGGGAACAGGACTCAGCAGGGCAGAAAGGAGGACAGGAAGGCCGCCCCTGGCCTTGTGGACAGGAGGAGGGGAGGCTTCTCAGTGCCGTGACAGTGGTATGGCTGCTCCAGTGCCTTGTTGATAAATGTCCTCTTACTTGACGCAAGCTTTTATTTTCCCCTGTCTGCATGTGTCAAGTCTGACTGATAGGGCCTGAGACAACTGTACTCAGGTGTGTACACACAAACCTCAATGAACCCTGCTTCCTCCAGGTCAGAGGTGCAGAGGCCCCGAGGCCGGCCTCGCCGCAGGACTCTTACCACTCACAAACCCGGGCCTACTTCCTACGCCCTCCTCCCCCTGCTGGATCCCGGGGACTGCCCACGAGTGGCGGGCCTGCCTCCAAAATCACATGCCATCTCAGCTCCCAGGGCACTTGCCTTCGAGCGTGCCCGAAGGCCTCTCCGATGCTGGACAGTGTCTTAGATGGACGAAACACCAAGATGGAGCCACCACCTAAATTTCACGGGGAGTGACATAAGGAAGCCCACAGAGGAAATGGCCTGGGCTCACAGTCTACTCTGCCTCGGTGGCCTGACACTGGAAGAAACGTTGCAAGGGAAAAGAACTGAACAACTTATCTCCAGTGTACAATCGAATTCATTGGCAGCAATGGGCAATTCCTACCTTACTTTTAATACACTGCCCAGTAGGGGTCTGTCTCCCAATTATGGACAAAATAAGCGCCTTTTTCCTCTATCACGTTTGGCTCCAGAGATGAATGCTGGTGTTTCTGAGCAGCGCAAAGAGGCCCAACTCTCAGCATTTCACAGGAGCATCAGGACTTCGGTACCTCAGCTCAGACCCGGGAAGGGTGGAAGCCACACCCGGGGAACCCGTCAGACTCTGGAGCAGGTGAAAGGGGAGCTGCACCCGTGGTGAAGCTGCACACAGAGGATCCAGGAACCCAGAGACTCTGGTCTTACTGACAAGCCTTCCCTGTCAGCACAGACAGAATGCCGGGGTCGGCGCACGACCCACCGGTGGCACGCTGTGGTTTGGATCTGTAGTCTCTGTGTCCACAGCTTTGCGGTGACCCCTCAGCTGGTCACAGCCAGGCTGTGTTCTCAGCTGGGATCTGAGGACTGCCAGGGGAAGCTTCACCTGGGGAGTTCTGGACCCACCGAGGGATGAGGGAGGACGTCCTGAGAGACAGTGGAAGATACTACTGGCAACTCAAAAACCAGCACATTTTTGTGCAGACAGCCTTAAAGTTTCCCTTGATGAGTTGAGCCAGTGAGCATTTTCTGAGGCCTGAGACAGGTACTCGTCCTGGGACGGCTTCTCCCTCAGCCTGCGCAGGCCTCAGGGATGCTCCCCCTTCTCTCCCAGGATTCAGTGGAGGGGCACCGCTGTTGGCTTGTAGTATTGGAACTTCCATTCAGAGCCTTCAGGGATGTGTACAGAAAGGAAATAGGAGGGTCAGGAGTGTGTCCTACTGGTAGAGTGCTTGCCTAGCATGCACAAAGACCCGGGTTCGATTCCTGGGTTCCACATACATAGAAAAAAGCTGGAAGTGGTGCTGAGGCTCAGGTGGTAGAGCTCCAGCCTTGAGAAAGTCCAAGGACAGTGCTCAGGCCCTGAGCTCAAGCCCAGGACTGGGTGGAAATAAAAGAAAAGAAAGGAAATGGGCGTAGGTCAGAACCATGTGCTTACAGAGCCCGTAAGAGGCCGTTCTTCCATCCCTAGCATTGGACAAAGAAAGGAAGGGGTGGTCAAGGGCTCAGCCAACCCTCTGTCTGTCTGATCCGACTCCCTGTGGCTCCCTGACACTGCCTGGCTGTCACTGCCTGGTGGCCTTCCAAGCCCATCCATTCCCCAGATTTCGGGCTCAGTATTTCCCCTAGAGTCACTGTGCCACCCGTTTCCTGACCTTCTGGACACCCAGAGCAGATGCCACTTTTCATGCCACCTCCAACCTATCAGTGACAGAGACTATGCTGCACACGCAGAGTGAGCAATGGTGAGGTCTGCGGCCACGTGCCCACCTGGACTCTGTTTCTGAATGCCTGCCCACCTTGCCAGTCTGGCCAGGCCAGGTTCCCTCAGCCCGCAGCCTTCTAGGAAACAGCTCCAAAGGCTGAGGTTGAACAGCACGTGCTCTATGGAGCTGGGCTGTAGAGACTGGACCCTCACTCTCTGTGCGTATTTTAGGGTCTCCTTTCATTTATAGGATTGAAATCTCATTTTCCGAATGCACTTACTTCTCAGGTAGAGATAAAAGCACAACAGATGTTGGGATTACAGGAAATTACGAGTAAAGAGCAACCTTCAAGATCACCCACTCTAGCAAATGCCTAGAATGAAAATGACGGGTCCGAACCTGGTGAGGGAGGGGTGGAAGAAGGTGAGACCTAGAGACAGATCTAGGGGAGCAGCCTGCCCTCGTCGTAGACGGAGTGTTGACCTGCACAGGTGACCTGGAGCCAGCAGATTCCCCATCGCAGTCACAGAGTGACTAAAGCAGATGTGAGAAAGTCTGAAGAGCACGAAAACAACCCCTGCTTTAATCACCAGGACTCACCTTACCTGTGACTGGTACCCCACAATGTACTGGTAAACAGTCACCCCAGGAAAAGAGACCCCAAAGAAGTACTTTAAAAAGCACTAGATTCTTTTATTTTTGTCAGTCCTGGGCTTGAGCTCAGGGCCTGAGCACTGTCCTTGGGCTTTCCCCAGGCTAGAGCTCCACCACTTGAGCCTCAGCACCACTTCTGGCTTTTTTCTATGTATGTGGTACCGAGGAATCGAGCCCCGGTCTTGGTGCATGCTAGGCAAGCACTCTACCACTAGGCCAAACTCTCGGCCCCTAGTAGTAGATGCTTTTACTTGTTGATTTATAGGTACATTTTAGTTACCACAAATGAGGGAAACCATGCAGCCTGTGTTTCTCTGGGTCTGACTTACTTTACTTGATATGATGTTTTCCAAGTCTCTCCATTTTCTTTACCAGTGGTACAATGTCATTCTTTCTGATGGATGAGTAGACTTCCATTGTGTATAGATACCACATATTCTTGATCCATTCCTCCACTGGGGGGAATCTGGGTTGAGTCCATATCTTGACTATGCTAAACAATACTGCAATGAACATGATTGTACTGGTAACTGTAGTGTAGCCTTGTTTGTGGTTGGACAAATGTCCAGGACGTGATCAATTATACAGGTCTTTAGCTATTCACATAGTGAGATCAAAGAATAGTCTTAGGAAAGGACCACACAAGCTCAATAGCTATGTGTATAAGATCATAGGAACAGGGGCCGGGAGTTTGGCCTAGTGGTTAAAGTGCTTGCCTAGCATGCACGAAGACCCGGGTTCAATTCCTTGGTACCCCAAATATAGAAAAAAGCCGGAAGTGGTGCTGAGGCTCAAGTGGTAGAGCTCTAGCCTTGAGAAAGTCCAAGGACAGTGCTCAGGCCCTGAGCTCAAGCCCAGGACTGGCAAAAAAAAAAAAAAGATCATATGAACTGTACCCCTTGGACAAGAGGGGAAGATGGAAGAAAGGAAGGGAAGGAGTGACCCTTCAAAAAGAAATGCACTCCATTACCTGACTTACGTAACCCTCTGTATACCACCTTTATTATAACCCTAACTATAACTGTGTGTGTGTGTGTGTGTGTGTGTGTGTGTGTGTAATAGTAGTAGAGTCTTGGCTGAGTACTGGTGGCTCACACCTGTAATCCTAGCTACTCAAGAGGCCGAGATCTAAGAACTGCAATTCAAAATTAGTCCAGGCAGGAAACTCCATGAGACTCTTATCTCCAATTAACTACCAAAAGCCAAACGTGGGTAGAATTCTAGTCATGAGCAAAAAAAAATAATCTCACACTCAGGCCCTGAGTTCAAGCCCAGGATCCCCACAAACCCACGCAAAATAGTTGATTCTAGAATTCTAGTTTATTCTAGGTAATTTGCACTGGTGTGGGATGAGCTGCACATCTCGGCCTGACACCACCTTTATTCCCGGGAACACCGCGGTGGCCCTCCCCCTCTGCTTCTCTTTCCTCCCCTCTTGCCCCTTGTTCCATTCCACCCCCCTACCAGTCTCCTCAGAACCAGAGCTCACATTCTAAGTCACTTTGAGTGACTCCTGAGCTCTGTCTTCTAGAAGGCGGGAATGTCAGCGCTGTAAGTGGAGGACTTGCCCATCCTTGGAGGCTCTCAGTGCCATCCTCCCTGCTTGCCTCTCTGGCAGACCTCGCCATCCCTGCAGGCGGCCATCACTGGGTGAGCTGACAGGTGGAGGACCCCACCCCCCCCCCCGATGGAGCAGGGGTCACTCACCATGGTTTCCTTTGGGAGTACATTTCTTTCTTTTTAGTTCTGGTGGCGGGCTTGAATTCTGGGCCTGGGCTTTGTTCTTGAGCTCTTCAGCGCAAGGCTAGCCCTCTACCGCTTTGAGTGACACCACCACTTCCACCATGATTTCCTTTGGAAAAACTCATGAACCTTATTTTTCATACAAAAGAAGTATTCAGAGATTACTGGGAACGTTTTCACCCTCACAGCTGCTCACACTGCTGTAATAGGAACCTCAGGCCAGACCTGAGGGCCCCAGTCCTTGCACATCCCACACTTATCCAGAAACCCACTTGGGGATACACAGAGACTCTCTGCATTCCCAGTCACCTCCAAACAAAAGATTGCTTTCATGATTAAGAGATTTAAATAGGGATTTGAGAAACATCTCTCCCTTCCTCCCTTCCTCCCTCCCTCCCTCGCTCCCTTCCTCCCTCCCTCCCTCTCCTTCTCTTCCTCCTTCCCTTCCCCTCCTTCCCCCCCTCTCTCAACTATGAGAAGCACACTCCAGATTCTCCCTTCTCCTCTGGGACCTGATTCATGTTCCACAAGAGGTCACTGGTTTGGAAAGAAGATACAAATATTCCATTGTAACTAAGCTCAGCCATTGCACCATGGGAATGGAGCAAAGAAAACAGGACACAAAATCCTGTCTCTTAGCTAGCATAGCATCTGTCCTTAATAACCTGGTGTTCATCCATACTGGATGGCCAGGAATTGCCAGAAATATATAAATAAGTAGATAAGGTGTCAAAAATACACAGGAAAAAGTGATTAAGGAAGGGAGACTTGTGATTTCTTGCACAAGTTTAACTTTTAAACAAATTGTGGTCTCTAAAAATTAAGACACTTTTGAATACAAGCATGATCTGGTCATTTAACGCCTCTTGCATGTGCCATGTTTCATTGTTAATAAATCTAGTTAATGAATTTTTTATTTCCTCTAACAGATTTACTTATTGTATATAGAAAATTCTACAGACAAGGTGACCCAGACCAAATTTTCCCCTCTTGCTTACCCAATCAAACTAGATCAACTTGCTATCACATAAACACTCATTTTTGTTAGTTCCGTATAGCCATTTCCTCCCGCTGAAAACCCCTTGTGCCTCACTGCATCTGTTTCTTTGGACACAAAGAAACATGCTTCACAATGTGACCCTTTCTTAGCCAGATGCCAGTGGCTCATGCCTGACCTTGTTCCTAACTACTCAGGAGGCCAAGATTTGAGGACTGTAGTCTGAAGACAACCAGGATGAGAAAGTCCATGAGATTCTTATTTCCAATTAACTACTCCCGTGAAGCTATGGATCAAGTGGTAGAGCCTTGAGCATGAAAAATTCTTACATCTTCAGAGTTTGGGGTAAAAGCAACTTATATAAATAGAAAACTCCCAAATGTATCTTAACTGAATGATCTAACCACTGGAACTTCAGTAGTTTTACAAGCACAATTCAGTAATTTTATAAGTTTTAATTAGCACTGACAGGTTGAATCCCTATGATAGGTTTCTAGAAAACGGACATGAGATGTCAGAAGGCCATTTTGTGCACCGCCACTGTTGTGCCATCATGTTTCTGGATCATAATATTCCCATTATCTGACTCTAGACATACCACAGGAATATCAGTGGGGTCAGAGGTTATCTTAGCCCCTTGCTGGGCAAGAACAGATATTACTCCAGCATGTTCATCTGACAGAGTACCCCAGCAGCCAAGATTAAGTCTCTGTGAATCTGTGCACAAGACTCCGACAATGGACAGATTATTCATTGTGTCCCCCAGGTGCTGCTCCAAGCTGGCCCCCATCCTGCCCGCAGCCGGCCTCAGTCCGAGACCCCGCAGCGCTCCACCTAGTTAATGAATTTCATCTGACATTAAAGGAGAAGGGAAACAGGAATGCCACTCACCTATGCCTGCAGATGGCTTTGAAGTAGCTTTGTCTGCTGTCTTTTTAGCAATTTCTACTGAGATTTAGACCTCATATAGTTAAATTTTCATAATTCTTTTGCAAATGTGTTTGTTACTTCTTTTTCTCTATTTTTTTTGCCAGTTTTGGGGTTGATCTCTGGGCCTGGGAGCTGCCCCTGAATATACCACTGTAGCCACAATGCCACATCTCGCTTTTTTGAGTAATTTTTCAGAGATAAGAGTCTTACTTTTCTGCCCAGGCTGGCTTTGAGCTGTGATCCTCAGATCTCAGCCTCCCGAGCAGCTGGGATTATAGCTGAGCCACCAGCACCTGTCTACTTTTCTAACTCTTGGTCTTTATTATGTGTGGAAATGAGGATGAGCGTGGTTATCCAAATTCCACAGCACCCTTTTTTCTCCCCGCTTCTTGAGTCTTCCCGAGTGGTCTCATTTACATTCATACGGCATCACATCATCCTGGGCTTAGCTCCTGATTCCACAAGTGAGCAGACATAGAGCCTCTGACGTTTTGAGCGTGGCTCACTCACTCAAGAGGACAATTTTCAGTTCCAGCCATTTTTCTACAAATGACGTAAGTTCCACTTTCTTTATGGCCGAATGATATTCCCTGGCACGTATGTGTGTATTTGTGCACACAGCACACTTTTTCCATTTGTCTTTTGTTGGCACCTCTCTGGTTTGGGCACTTTGAACAGAGCTGTAACTTCGCCTTGGGCTTTCAGCCACCTCTGCTGTGAGTTGGCTTCCATGTCTTCAGACACACAGGCCAGTAGTGGTTGGCAGATTTCTATGCAGGTCTGTTTTCAGTCCCTTGGGCACCTCCCCTGGGTTTCTACAGTGGTTGTACTAGTTTACGTTTCTGCCAGCACTGCATGAATGTTCCTTTACCTCAAGCTTCCTGTAAAGAGAGCGGGGAAGAAGCAATTACCTCTGCCTGCTTGCCACCTGCTCTGGGACAGAGGCCGGGTAGTAGAGCAGAAGGCTGGCATGGACTCCATCCAAGTGACAGCAGAGGAGGCAGAGCATAGGGATGAGTTACTTCCACGTCATTTTAATCCTGTGACTGGACAGACACCTTTGTTCCTCTGTCCAGGAGAGCCTACATGCCTCACTCAGCTGTGTTCTGGGACACTGGTGTGTGCTCTCTCCTCCTCTCTCTGTTCCTGGAGGTCAAGTGCTTTCGTGGGCTACACTGCTAGGTACTTTAGTGACAGCTCCTTTGTTCCATGAACTAATTTTCCTCTGTGATAACTCACATAAAGGTTTTGGGTCAGATATCCTGGGTCAAAGCATCCGAACTCTGCATTTAAGAAATGTGGGGCCCCGTATAGCAAAAACACTTCTTAGCAGAAAGAACAGCGCTGGAGGAATTTCAATTCCAAACTTTAGACTCTATTACAGAGCTATAATTATCAAAACAGCTTGGTACTGGCACAAGAACAGGCCTGAAGACCAATGGAATAGAACTGAGGACCCAGATATTAAACCACAGACCTATGGCCACCTAATCTTTGACAAGGGAGCCAAAAAAATAGAATGGAAGAAAGACAGCCTCTTCAATAAGTGGTGCTGGCAGAACTGGTTAAGCACCTGCAGAAAACTAAAGTTGGATCCTTCTTTGTCACCCTGCACTAGAATTAACTCCAAATGGATCAAAGACCTCGAGGTAAAAGCTGACGCACTGAAAACTTTACAAAAAGGAATAGGAGACACACTAGGCCTCCTTGGCACAGGTCAAAACTTTCTTAATAAGGACCAAGAATCACAACAAATCAGAGAAAGGCTGGATAAGTGGGACTGCATTAAACTGCAGAGCTTTTGTATGGCAAAGGACATAGCTAGTAAATTAATTAGGAAGCCTACAGAGTGGGAGAAGATCTTCACCAACCATACAATGGACAAAGGCCTCATATCTGAAATATATCAACAGCTCAAAAAATTGAATCACTCCAAAACTAATCTCCAAAGTAACAACCATCCCATTAAAAGATGGGCCAAAGAGTTAAGGAGAGTCTTCTCTGAAGAAGAAATAAGAATGGCCTATAGACACATGAAGAAATGCTCAACATCTCTGGTCATAAAAGAAGTGCAAATCAAAACAACTCTAAGATTCCACCTCACTCCAGTTAGAATGGCCAGGATTAAGAAAACTAATAAGAACACATGCTGGAGGGGATGTGGCCAGGAGGGTTCACTACTACTCTGTTGGTGGGAGTGCAAACTCATTCAACCACTATGGAAAGCAGTATGGCAGTTCCTCAAAAGACTAAACATAGAGCTCCCCTATGACCCAGCAATTCCACCACTTGGCATTTACCCAACCATCCAGAAACAAGGACATACTAAATCCACCAGCACAATAATGTTCATTGCAGCACTATTTACCATAGCAAAGATATGAAATCAACCCAGATGTCCCTCAGTTGATGAGTGGATCAACAAGATGTGGTATTTATACATAATGGAATTCAATGCTGCTGTCAGAAGAACGGCATTGCCCCATTTGTAAGGAAATGGAAAGACTTAGGAAAGATCATATTAAGTGAAGTAAGCCAGAGTTAAAGGAACATAGGCCCAATAGCCACCCTTATTTGTCATAATCAGTAGAAACCTTGGGCTCTCCTAGCACAGTTTCACAATAGAACAGAATCTAGAGACATAAGACCAAGTAGTATGACACTAAATGTAACAAACTCCAGGATAATGAAACAAAAACCATCTGAGTGACTGTTGTCCTTAATGTACTATGTTATCTCTCATCTCTTTTGCCATCCCTTGGTTATCTCATATTGTTACCATTTTTCACCTTGTTATCTGATGTATTTTATATGTGCTTAATTGGTTATTTGAAATTGGATAGGGAAGGGGGGAAATCAAGATAAGCAGGGGGGGCCGGGGGGGAGGGCACTGGGGACCATGTCAGGAGAAAGGGTATCAATGTTTGTGAAGTCATGCACCTTCTATCTGATGAATATAATGTAACCCTTCTATTAATCACAATAAAAAATTTTTGAAGAAAAAAAAAAGAAATGTGGGGCCCTTCTGGCACCAGTCTCCTCTAGCCCCCTCTAACACCAATCACTGCATTCTAACCTCATTGCCATTTTCACCCAGCTGTAGATTATCTGGTGTGCATGTCTGTTAATCATTAATCATGATTAATATCACACAGAAAGACCATCATAGGGCAAGCTGCATTCCATGTCTCCACAAAGCACTGCCTAATGGGAGTGCAATTCTCGACCGTGGGCTCCCAAAATGGTACCAGGGGCCGACCTTGCCAGAGTGGTGTTCAGAAACCCAGAGGGCCGGAGAGAGTGAGAAAAGCACAGGTAAACTCACAGATAAGCAGAAAAAAAAATGATCTGATAGAAGAGGCCTTTTTCCAGCTAGACATTTCTGTCCCACATACTTTCAAGTCTTGGTTGACTGCAGCCTTGCAGATGTGGAGAGGTTTAGAGAGATGCCAGCAGATCCTTTTGAAGATAGCTGAGCGCAGTACACAGCATGGAAGGCGTTTGCATGCTAACATGCCCCCAGTTCCTTCTCACGGAGAAGTGCAAAGCTGTGAGCACCTGCTGCCATGCTCCAGCCAACGAAGAGTGTTGAGATGCAGGCAAGCCCACATCAATGCTTTGCTCAGAGCCACTACCTGCGTGTGACTGTAAGACGAGACTGTAGTAACAAAATCACAGGCAAATTTTGGAATATTTCACTGAGTACGCGTTTGACCAGGGAAATGTCCAGGATTTATCAAATTCATCCCACAAAATGGCTTATATTAGAACGTGAATGTGGAGGAGATTGTGAGTGTGGGGGAAAGTGTGAGTATAGAGGAGATGGTGAGTGTGCAGGAGATGGTGAGTGTGGAGGAGATGGTGAGTGTGGAGGAGATGGTGAGTGTGGAGGAGATGGTGAGTGTGGAGGAGAGATGTGAGTGTGGAGGAGATTGTGAGTGTGCGGGAGATTGTGAGTATAGAGGAGATGGTGAGTGTGGAGGAGATGGTGAGTGTGGAGAAGAGATGTGAGTGTGGAGGAGATTGTGAGTGTGCGGGAGATTGTGAGTATAGAGGAGATGGTGAGTGTGGAGGAGATTGTGAGTGTGGAGATGGTGAGTGTGGAGGAGATGGTGAGTGTGGAGGAGATTGTGAGTGTGGAGGAGATGGTGAGTGTGGAGGAGATGGTGAGTGTGGGGGAGATGGTGAGTGTGGAGGAGATGGTGAGTGTGGAGGAGATGGTGAGTGTGGAGGAGATGGTGAGTGTGGAGGAGATGGTGAGTGTGGGGGAGATGGTGAGTGTGGAGGAGATGGTGAGTGTGGAGGAGATTGTGAGTGTGGAGGAGATGGTGAGTGTGGAGGAGATGGTGAGTGTGGAGGAGATGGTGAGTGTGGGGGAGATGGTGAGTGTGGAGGAGAGATGTGAGTGTGGAGGAGATTGTGAGTATAGAGGAGATGGTGAGTGTGGAGGAGATGGTGAGTGTGGAGGAGATTGTGAGTGTGGAGGAGATGGTGAGTGTGGAGGAGATGGTGAGTGTGGAGGAGATGGTGAGTGTGGAGGAGATGGTGAGTGTGGGGGAGATGGTGAGTGTGGAGGAGATGGTGAGTGTGGGGGAGATGGTGAGTGTGGAGGAGAGATGTGAGTGTGGAGGAGATTGTGAGTATAGAGGAGATGGTGAGTGTGGAGGAGATGGTGAGTGTGGAGGAGATTGTGAGTGTGGAGGAGATGGTGAGTGTGGAGGAGATGGTGAGTGTGGAGGAGATGGTGAGTGTGGAGGAGATGGTGAGTGTGGGGGAGATGGTGAGTGTGGAGGAGATGGTGAGTGTGGAGGAGATTGTGAGTGTGGAGGAGATGGTGAGTGTGGAGGAGATGGTGAGTGTGGGGGAGATGGTGAGTGTGGAGGAGACTGTGAGCGTGGAGGAGATGGTGAGTGTGGAGGAGATGGTGAGTGTGGAGGAGAGATGTGAGTGTGGAGGAGATTGTGAGTGTGCGGGAGATTGTGAGTATAGAGGAGATGGTGAGTGTGGAGGAGATGGTGAGTGTGGAGGAGATTGTGAGTGTGGAGGAGAGATGTGAGTGTGGAGGAGATGGTGAGTGTGGGGAGATGGTGAGTGTGGAGGAGATGGTGAGTGTGGAGGAGATGGTGAGTGTGGTGGAGATGGTGAGTGTGGAGGAGAGATGTGAGTGTGGAGGAGAGACGTGAGTGTGGAGGAGATGGTGAGTGTGGAGGAGATGGTGAGTGTGGAGGAGATTGTGAGTGTGGAGGAGATGGTGAGTGTGGAGGAGATGGTGAGTGTGGGGGAGATGGTGAGTGTGGAGGAGATGGTGAGTGTGGGGGAGATGGTGAGTGTGGAGGAGATGGTGAGTGTGGAGGAGATTGTGAGTGTGGAGGAGATGGTGAGTGTGGAGGAGATGGTGAGTGTGGGGGAGATGGTGAGTGTGGAGGAGACTGTGAGCGTGGAGGAGATGGTGAGTGTGGAGGAGATGGTGAGTGTGGAGGAGAGATGTGAGTGTGGAGGAGATGGTGAGTGTGGAGGAGATTGTGAGTGTGGAGGAGATGGTGAGTGTGGAGGAGATGGTGAGTGTGGAGGAGATGGTGAGTGTGGAGGAGAGACGTGAGTGTGGAGGAGATGGTGAGTGTGGAGGAGATTGTGAGTGTGGAGGAGATGGTGAGTGTGGAGTAGATTGTGAGTGTGGAGGAGATTGTGAGTGTGGAGGAGATGGTGAGTGTGGAGGAGAGATGTGAGTGTGGGGGAGATGGTGAGTGTGGAGGAGATGGTGAGTGTGGTGGAGATGGTGAGTGTGGAGGAGAGATGTGAGTGTGGAGGAGAGACGTGAGTGTGGAGGAGATGGTGAGTGTGGAGGAGATGGTGAGTGTGGAGGAGATTGTGAGTGTGGGGGAGATGGTGAGTGTGGGGGAGATGGTGAGTGTGGGGGAGATGGTGAGTGTGGAGGAGATGGTGAGTGTGGTGGAGATGGTGAGTGTGGAGGAGAGATGTGAGTGTGGAGGAGAGACGTGAGTGTGGAGGAGATGGTGAGTGTGGGGGAGATGGTGAGTGTGGGGGAGATGGTGAGTGTGGGGGAGATGGTGAGTGTGGAGGAGATGGTGAGTGTGGAGAAGAGATGTGAGTGTGGAGGAGATTGTGAGTGTGCGGGAGATTGTGAGTATAGAGGAGATGGTGAGTGTGGAGGAGATGGTGAGTGTGGAGGAGATGGTGAGTGTGGGGGAGATGGTGAGTGTGGAGGAGATTGTGAGTGTGGAGGAGATGGTGAGTGTGGAGGAGATGGTGAGTGTGGAGGAGATTGTGAGTGTGGAGGAGATGGTGAGTGTGGAGGAGATGGTGAGTGTGGAGGAGAGATGTGAGTGTGGAGGAGATGGTGAGTGTGGAGGAGATTGTGAGTGTGGGGGAGATGGTGAGTGTGGAGGAGACTGTGAGCGTGGAGGAGATTGTGAGTGTGGAGGAGATGGTGAGTGTGGAGGAGATGGTGAGTGTGGAGGAGAGATGTGAGTGTGGAGGAGATTGTGAGTGTGCGGGAGATTGTGAGTATAGAGGAGATGGTGAATGTGGAGGAGATTGTGAGTGTGGAGGAGATGGTGAGTGTGGAGGAGATGGTGAGTGTGGAGGAGAGATGTGAGTGTGGAGGAGATTGTGAGTGTGCGGGAGATTGTGAGTATAGAGGACATGGTGAGTGTGGAGGAGATGGTGAGTGTGGAGGAGATGGTGAGTGTGGAGGAGATGGTGAGTGTGGAGGAGAGATGTGAGTGTGGAGGAGATGGTGAGTGTGGAGGAGATTGTGAGTGTGGGGGAGATGGTGAGTGTGGAGGAGACTGTGAGCGTGGAGGAGATTGTGAGTGTGGAGGAGATGGTGAGTGTGGAGGAGATGGTGAGTGTGGAGGAGAGATGTGAGTGTGGAGGAGATTGTGAGTGTGCGGGAGATTGTGAGTATAGAGGAGATGGTGAGTGTGGAGGAGATGGTGAGTGTGGAGGAGATGGTGAGTGTGGAGGAGAGATGTGAGTGTGGAGGAGATTGTGAGTGTGCGGGAGATTGTGAGTATAGAGGAGATGGTGAGTGTGGAGGAGATGGTGAGTGTGGAGGAGATGGTGAGTGTGGAGGAGAGATGTGAGTGTGGAGGAGATTGTGAGTGTGCGGGAGATTGTGAGTATAGAGGAGATGGTGAATGTGGAGGAGATTGTGAGTGTGGAGGAGATGGTGAGTGTGGAGGAGATTGTGAGTGTGGAGGAGAGATGTGAGTGTGGAGGAGATTGTGAGTGTGCGGGAGATTGTGAGTATAGAGGAGATGGTGAGTGTGGAGGAGATTGTGAGTGTGGAGGAGATGGTGAGTGTGGGGGAGATGGTGAGTGTGGAGGAGATGGTGAGTGTGGAGGAGATGGTGAGTGTGGTGGAGATGGTGAGTGTGGAGGAGAGATGTGAGTGTGGAGGAGAGACGTGAGTGTGGAGGAGATGGTGAGTGTGGAGGAGATGGTGAGTGTGGAGGAGAGATGTGAGTGTGGAGGAGATTGTGAGTGTGCGGGAGATTGTGAGTATAGAGGAGATGGTGAGTGTGGAGGAGATGGTGAGTGTGGAGGAGATGGTGAGTGTGGAGGAGAGACGTGAGTGTGGAGGAGATGGTGAGTGTGGAGGAGATGGTGAGTGTGGAGGAGAGACGTGAGTGTGGAGGAGATGGTGAGTGTGGAGGAGATGGTGAGTGTGGAGGAGATGGTGAGTGTGGAGGAGAGACGTGAGTGTGGAGGAGATGGTGAGTGTGGAGGAGATGGTGAGTGTGGAGGAGATGGTGAGTGTGGAGGAGATGGTGAGTGTGGAGGAGAGATGTGAGTGTGGAGGAGATTGTGAGTGTGCGGGAGATTGTGAGTATAGAGGAGATGGTGAGTGTGGAGGAGATGGTGAGTGTGGAGGAGAGACGTGAGTGTGGAGGAGATGGTGAGTGTGGAGGAGATGGTGAGTGTGGAGGAGAGACGTGAGTGTGGAGGAGATGGTGAGTGTGGAGGAGATGGTGAGTGTGGAGGAGATGGTGAGTGTGGAGGAGAGACGTGAGTGTGGAGGAGATGGTGAGTGTGGAGGAGATGGTGAGTGTGGAGGAGAGACGTGAGTGTGGACGAGATTGTGAGTGTGGAGGACAGACGTGAGTGTGGGAGGAGAGACATGAGTGTGGAGGAGAGATGTGAGTGTGGGAGGCTGTGATTTTGCCAGTCGTGAGCGTGGGAGGTGGTGAGTGTGAGTGGCCAGTGGCTGGGTTCAGCCTGCTCTGCGCACTCAGGGAACATCGTCTCCACTCACTCTGGAATGTCATCTCTGCACATTCTGGAACGTCTCTGCACACTCTGGGCATGTCTCTGCACACTCTGGATAATCTCTGCACACTCTGGAACATCTCTGCACACTCTGGAATGTCTCTTATCACTCTGGAACATCTCTGCACACTCTGGATGATCTCGCCACACTCTGGAACATCTCTGCACACTCTGGATCGTCTCTATACACTCTGGAATGTCTCTGCACACTCTGGAACATCTCTGCACATTCTGGAATGTCTCTCCACACTCGAACACCTCTGCACACTCTGGATGGTGTCTGCACACTCTGGAACATCTCTGCATACTCTGGGCACGTTGTCTCTGCACACTCTGGATTGTCTCTGCACACTCTGGAACATCTCTGCACACTCTGGATCATCTTTGCACACTCTGGAACGTCTCTGCACACTCTGCGAATGTTGTCTCTGCACACTCTGGAACATCTTTGCACACTCTGGATCATCTCTGCACACTCTGGGACGTCTCTGCACACTCTGGAACATCTCTGCACACTCTGGATGGTGTCTGCACACTCTGGAACATCTCTGCATACTCTGGGCACGTTGTCTCTGCACACTCTGGATTGTCTCTGCACACTGTGGAGCATCTCTGCACACTTTGGAACATCACTGCACACTCTGGAGCATCTCTGCACACTCTGGGCATGTTGTCTCTGCACACTCTGGATTGTCTCTGCACACTCTGGATTGTCTCTGCACACTCTGGAGCATCTCTGCACACTCTGGGCATGTTGTCTCTGCACACTCTGGAACATCACTGCATACTCTGGGCACGTTGTCTCTGCACACTCTGGAACATCTCTGCACACACTCAATCGTCTCTGCACACTCTGAAACATCTCTGCACACTCCGGATCATCTCTGCACACTGTGGAGCATCTCTGCACACTTTGGAACATCACTGCACACTCTGGAGCATCTCTGCACACTCTGGGCATGTTGTCTCTGCACACTCTGGAACATCTCTGCCCACTCCGGTCATCTCTGCACACTCTGGAACATCACTGAACACTCTGGGTACATAGTCTCTGCACACTCTGGAGCATCTCTGCACACTCAGGAACATCTCTGCACATCTGGATCATCTCTGCACATTCTGGAATGTCTCTGCACACTCTGGAACATCTCTGCACACTCAGGAACATCTCTGCACACTCTGGGAACATCTCTGCTCACTCTGGAACATCTCTGCACATCTGGATTGTCTCTGCACACTCTGGAATGTCTCTGCACACTCTGGAACATCTCTGCACACTCTGGAACATCTCTGCACACTCTGGGCTCATTGTATCTGCACACTTTGGAACATCTCTGCACACTTTGGGATATCTCTGCACACTCTGGAACATTTCTACACACTCTGGAACATCTCTGCACACTCTGGGCACATTGTCTCTCCACACTCTGGAACATCTGTGCATACTCTGGAGCATCTCTGTACACTCTGGATTGTCTCTGCACACTCTGGAATGTCTCTGCACACTCGGGAACATCTCTGCACACTCTGGGATGTCTCTGCACACTCTGGAACATCTCTGCACACTCTAGAACATCTCTGCACACTCAGGGAACATTTTCTCTGCACACTCTCGGCATGTTGTCTCTGCACATTCTGGAACTTCTCTGCACACTCTGGAACATCTCTGCACACTCAGGGAACATCGTCTCTGCACACTCTGCATCATCTCTGCACACTCTGGAGCATCTCTTCACACTCTGGGAACATCATATCTGCACATTCTGGAACATTTTTGCACATTCTAGAACATCTCTGCACATTCTGGATCATCTCTGCACACTCTGGGATATCTCTGCACACTCTGGAACATTTCTACACACTCTAGAACATCTCTGCACACTCTGGAACGTCTCTGCACACTCTGGATCATCTCTGCACACTCTGGAACATCTCTGCACACTTTGGGAACATCTCTGCTCACTCTGGAACATCTCTACACACTCTAGGCATGTTGTCTCTGCACACTCAGGAAAATCTCTGCACATCTGGAACATCTGCACACTCTGGAGAATCTCTTCACACTCTGGATTGTCTCTGCACACTCTGGAACATCTCTGCACATTCTGGACATGTTGTCTCTGCACACTGGGCACGTTGTCTCTCCACACTCTGGAACATCTCTGCAAACTCTGGAGCATCTCTGCACACTCTGGATTGTCTCTGCACACTCTGGAATGTCTCTGCACACTCTGGGCATGTTGTCTCTGCACACTCTGGAACATCTCTGCACACTCTGGAACATCTCTGCACACTCTGGAACATCTCTGCACATTCTGGAATGTCTCTGCACACTCTGGGCATGTTGTCTCTGCACACTCTGGAACGTCTCTGCACACTCTGGACATGTTGTCTCTGCACACTCTGGGCACGTTATCTCTCCACACTCTGGAACATCTCTGCACACTCTGGGAACGTTGTTTCTGCACACTATGGGAACATCATCTCTACACACTCTGGGGATGTCTTCTCTGCACACTCGGCACGTCTATGCCAGTGGGATTTCCTTCACAGCAGGAGCCCCTCACCCCCCGGGGCACGTGGAGCCGATGCAGGCCTCCTGGGCAGACGTGTCCCCGGGACTCTGCATTCCCAGCATCCTTAGCCCACCTTGAGAAACAGAAATGCCGTGCCCGGCTCACAACTCCTCACTTGCGTTCTGGGGGAGATGAACTTTGTCGTAACTTCCCGTCACATACATTATAGTTTTCCATTTCTTCTTTTCTCCCTCACTTTCTTTTCTTTTGTCTTCCTAAATAATAGCTGTGGAGTTGACTGGAAATTTGAGCCATCCTTATTAAGTAGCAAATAAAGGGCTCGCCTTACAAAACAAATGCCAAAGTCCGTGTGGGGAAGGAATGGGGAGGCTGCCATGCCCACTCTGCCTCCCCATGGCCCCACTGTGGAGCCCGTGCCATCCTCCAATGGTCTGGGCTTTTGGGGGGCCCCGGGCCGCCCTGGGCCTGGCTCTGAAGAGCGGCCTCCTCCACGCCCTCACCTGCTGACCTCAGACCTGCGCTGAGTGAGGGAGGCCCAGCGGCCGTCCTCTGCTCCAGGAGCAGCTTGGGAGGCCAGCTGCAGACCGGGAGATGGGGATGGAGGGCTGAGGGGTGTGGCCTGGCTGCTCAGACCCACCCTGTGCTCACACGCGGTGCTGGGGAGGAAATCAAACAGCTTGGCAGACTCTGAGTGCTCTTAAACCTCCAACCTTATTCCACTTGCCAGGTGAGCCCCAGCGGGGACCCAGACCCTGCCCCCGCCCGCCAGCCCTTCTCTTCTCTGAAGCATGAAAGCTGCAGGAGAGAGCAGGCAGGGCTTGGCTTCTGAGGGGCACTCACAGGGGAAGCCGGCACATCCGGCCTGCCATCTTCGCAGTGTGCCAGGGGTCGAGGCCTGAGAGGGTCAGAGACCTCAGCCTGTCCACTTTCCATTACCCCTCATTCCTCTGGAGAACTTAAGTGGATAAATTTGTATCTTCACCTTTTGAATGGGACTTTTTGCAATGTATCACTTTTACTTTTCTTGATTAAGTCATCCATGAGCAATTTCACCTTTTACAAGAACCTTAGATGGTCACTGAGAACTGCATGACGATACTGTGCTTTCATATTTTATAACGATGGCATTTATTGAGTGTGCTTCGTCTGCCAGGAGCTATGCTAAGTACTTCACATTAATTAGAGCATTTATTGTTCTGAAAGCTATGGAGTAGATACCATTGTCATTCTAATTTTGCAGATGAGAGCGCTGGGTCTCTTGTGAAGTACTGAGTACCTGCAGGAAGTGCTTTCCGTGGCTGTCCTGGAGCCCAAACTCTATGCCATGTCCAGGGTCAGTCCTGGGTTCTCAGACTGCCTGGCCTTGTAAGCGTGGCTGCCCCGAGATGGGGCCTAGCGCCATGCTTGAGTTTCCTCGTCCTTTCACTCAGGTGCAGAGGCTTCAGTGAGGATCCTTCCCACCGCCTGTCATTAGAGTGTCTCCCAGGTCCAGCGGCAAGTAACGAGCTGGCACTGACCAGTCCACACGGCAGTCTACCCCTCTTCTCCTCCCACATCTGGGGCTCACATTCCACGGAACTGCGGAGTGTCCTGAGACTCTCTTGGCTGGGACAGTCCCACCGACTTTCCTTGAGGCCAGGACCTTGAGTGTGATGGGGCGGGGGGCGGACTCGGTGCAGAACACCTCTCACATGGTGTTTTGATGGTGTTCCATGCGGACTCACGTGTGTGGGAAAGGAGACAGAGATCACGGTCATTCTCACCCAACTGCTAGGAGTTCCTCCTGCCTCCCGAGCTTGTGAACAGCGCTGGCCTGGGGGTCGGTGTGATTCCCGGGCAGAAGGGCTGGTGTGCTTTGGAGTGAAACGGCCCACGGGATTTTGTGTTTGATGCTGTTTGAAAAGTTGAGGTCCCAGGGAAGCGAGCCAGTCCTCGGGGACATGCCTGGGAAGGTGCCACGCTCAGCCTCTCCTCTCTGCCTGCTTCCTGACCCCAGGACTTGAGCAACTCTGCAATGCTGTGTTCAACCCGCCACAGTGAACAGAAATCTCTGGAACTGTGAGCTGAGAGAAATCTTTCCTCTATCAAGGTGCCTTTCTAGGGGCTTTGTCACGTCCACAAGAATCCTGAGTAACGCACGGCCTCATTTCTGTCCGCTTGATCAGGCAGCGAATTCTGAGTGGGAGAAGCTATCAAGCCATCGAAGGAGCGAAGCTCGCCCACCAGCTTCCTAGAAGAAATGACTCCTGTTTCTCCTACAAATGGCAAACAGTTTCTTCATCTCTGCTAAGTTGGCAGGAGGCGGCAAAATGAGTCCAGAAGGAGTCACGTCACGTACCTGTGCGCACACGCTGCAGGGATGGGGAGTGGCTCTGGGGCCTGCTCCTCGGGGCTGGTGGCTGTTACTCTCAAACCTTACAGAAGTGGTTCTAAATGGCTTAAATGCACACACAAACCAAGGGGGAAGCCAAGAACCGAATCAAAGATTTGGAAGCAGGAAAGGTTTAGGTCAGCTTATAGGAGCAGGGGTTTCCAGACACCTAAGAATAGCCCCTAATTTAAAAAAAGAAGAAGAAGAAGAAGAAAGAAAAGAAAAAGGAAAAATAAACTGGAATGGAACCCAACAAAAGAAAAACTAAAGCACTTGGAAAAATAAATTATTAAAAAATTAAGATGATACTCTCAAGACATGAGGAAATAGGAATGAGAGTTTATATGAAAAGAAAGGAGGCCCAGAGCAGCCGTGGGTGAAAGCCTGCTCTCCATGGAGGAGCAGGAAGAACTCAGAAGAGGCCACGGACTCTTCTCAAGCCGTGGAAGCTCTGGATGCCCACCTCGAAGGGAATGTACAGCATGGCAAAGGAAAACCAGGAGCGTGTGTTCTGTACGTGCCCAAGTTAGATTCATATCAATGCCTCACATGTTTTCATAGGAGAGGTTGTGTTTGTTCATCATCTGGATCAGTTCTTAACTTTCTGTCTCTTTCATTTTAGCCTAACAGTCTAGTCAATGACAGATATTAAAATGAAGCCAACGAACACAGAAAAACAATCCTGGATAGCATGTCTTTCTCGAGCCGAAACACTTGCAAATCTGAACTGTAATGAATATGAACAATTAACACCTTAATGAAAAGTGACTGCGGGTGGCTTGCCTGTTTGCAGAAACGCTCCACCGCTGGGTGCCTGAGCCCAAGTTCACATTGAAGGTGACAGCAGTCACCAGGCCAGGTCCTCTCCATTCCCAGGCCTTGACGAGGTCCTGTAGTAGAAAGACCCTCTGGGACAGGCAAAACCCAGCTCCGGGGCCGCTCTTGAACCCAGGCTCCTGACCGCAGGGGCTCGCTCCTTGCATCCCTTCCCCTGTATCCAGTCTCACCAAGGAACCTGCCGGGCTCAGGGCTTGTTCCTGGGTTCTGGCTCTGAGCGCGGAGCTTCTCTCCGGAGCCTGACCCAAGGCCGGCCCTGCTGAATCTATCTAGAGCCCAAAGCATCTCCAGAGTGCTGAATGTCCTCCCATGCTCTGGGGGACACTCCGGCTGTGGCGGAGGGGAACCTGAGCCCCCCGGAGTCTGCGGCGGTCCAGTTTAAACAGAGGTTAGACCACCAGATAAAGATGAAGCTCTGGCTCTTATGGGAAATGTTACTTAGCAAATACTTAACGACCTTCTCTACCTAGAAATTAGTTTATACTTAATACTTTCAGAAATGGTCACCAAACTAAGTCAGCAATTTAGATTAGCTGCAGAATTTGGCCTTGATTAAATTTTCACAATTCACCATTTCCTACTGAAATTAATAAAGCAAATGGTAACATGGCCTAGGAAATCTCACATTGAACTTAGAATGCAGGGCTGTGGCGCCCACCCCAAATCCTCAGAGCAGATGTGGTGCAGCCCAGAAGCCCCTCAGGTTTCCAGGGGCCCAGGGTGCCCCACGCGCTGACACAGGTTAAACATCTAGATGACCGCGGTGGCCACGTGCATCCACCTCCACGCAGCGCCTCCAGTGACCACGTCCACCTCCACGCAGCGCCTCCAGTGACCATGTCCACCTCCACGCAGCGCCTCCGGTGACCAACCACAGCACCTCCAGACTTAGGGAGGCTTAAACTTTATGGCAGGACGACAGCCCTGTGTGTCCATACCAAGCTCCACAGACACGAAGTCTTTCCGTATGTGACAAACGTATGATGCAGTTTAATTTATAAACTAGATTCAGTAAGAAATTAAAAATGATGGCTAAATATAAAATGAAACAATGGTAACCACGTGCTGTGATAAAATCACCAGCCTGGCTCCCTCTCATACTTTGGGGACTGTACCAAACAGAACGTCTACTGGTGACCTTGTCTCAGCCATAGCAACAGAGACAACCAGGATTGTCAGGACAGGGACAGCCCTCCCTGCAGGACTCCCTGGAGGCCAGAAAGTGGACACACTTACAAGACGGGCTTCGGGACAAGGCAGGACGAGGTCTCGGCATGCAGCTCCAAACAGCATGCAATGTGGAAGGTAGGAGTTGTCCATTTCTGTAGGAGGTTTTTACGTGTAATATTTTCAGCCTGTACTTGACCACAAACAGTGAAAACAATGGAAAGAGGGGAATTCTGTGTACACACCTGTGCGAGACAGCATGCCATACACGCACCCACACTTGCTACTCACAGAAGTCTATGGCACCATGCAGACAATCGAATCTGCTTCTGTGTCCCTCTGGGCACAGACACCCACATCTGTGCGTGCATGCACATACATCAGTGGGTGTGCATGTGTCCTCACACACGCATAGCTGGACAGATACACAGTATACTTGCACATGCATGTACACACAGATCCTCTGCACAGCGTATACACACAGGTAACTGTCCTTTCGTAAAGGCAATAGTGAATGGCAGGGGGTTCATCCGTGGTATAATCAGGAAAGTGAATCCAACCTGAGTTGGAGCAATTCATTTTGGAAGTAATCCTCGGGACGTTTCCTGGCTCTCTTTGCAAGATAACCAAGTACACTGAAGCTGGGTGCCGATGCCTCGTGCCTGTTGTCCCAGCAAC
The DNA here is from genome assembly GCF_031878675.1 of Megascapheus bottae. Classification (NCBI taxonomy): domain Eukaryota; kingdom Metazoa; phylum Chordata; class Mammalia; order Rodentia; family Geomyidae; genus Megascapheus; species Megascapheus bottae. Next base: position 82,845,971 of record NC_143515.1, on the reverse strand, counting down.
TCAGCAGGCTGCAATCCCAGGATCGTGGGCAGAGACTCTAAGCTCCAGTTAACTGGTGGAAAATCAGAAGTGGCTCTGTGGATCCAAGTGGTAGAGTCAGATTTATAACATGGATATGCTTCAGAATCAATGGATCTATAGCCAAATTAAAACAGTCTAATGCACCCTGCCGCAGGGAGACTCACATGGGACACAGTGGTGTAAATAATTTGACACTGCATTTAATTTGTCACATTGTAGAACCTATTGCTGCCATATCAAACTAGCAAAGACACAGCAAATTGACAACAGGAAAAATATAGGGTTTGGGGATCAGATTGCTTTTGCTACATCCTAAAATAACAGAAAATATCAAACCAAGCAAATAGAAAGCAGCGCCTAACTCTTGGGGAGACAATGAGATGAATCGGGAGGGAAGGGAGAGCTCACTTTTGTGAATGAATGAATGATCTGTGCGTCGAGACCCTGCAGGACCAGCTGAGGTGGGGCCCGCAGAAGACGAACCTCTATGCAGTCGAGGAGAAAAACCATTTTAAAATAGTTACAAACAGTCGTCTTTGCACAGTGTCTGGGCTGGGGGAGGTCCTTTCAATTCCAGGCTCCGCAGTGCGTGGAACAAGGTCTATCTCCTGCCTGCTATCAGAAGAGTTTAGCTGCAGACTTGTCATTTCACAGAGGCCTGAGTCCCGTACAAACACAAAAGTCAACTCATTAACGCCACGACTCAGCTCCCGTGAGTCGGGAGGTTTGGCGCTGGCCCAGCGCCGTGACTTCCACTCCGATTTTATCTATTTTTAACTCCCTCCTAAGATACGGAGCAGCAATGTTGCAAGCAAGGTCCGCTTAAAATACGAAGGGAAGTGCTAGACGAGCCATCTGGAAAACGCAAAGGGCAGAATGAGAGGAAGAGCCACAAAAGAATGGGGAGCCGGCAGACCTGCAGGTGACAGAGACGAGCAGGTGGCTGGCAGCAAGCACTGGGCAAGTGTGCTCGGGGTCTGCTCTCAATAGACCCCCCGTGCGGAGGAGAGTGGGACAGAAGAGAAATGTCACACCACATGTACTCACAGGCGCACACGCACACACACACACACACACACACACACACACACACACACGCACGTGCTGCTGTGTCTGGCTTGGCTTCATGCAGAACGGTAGGGTGCTCTCTGGAGAACAGTCTCCCCAGTGCCAGAACGACATTTCCACGCTTCCAGGATGTACAGGAGGCAGAGGGGTTTGCAACTGATTTAAATAATTTTTGCCTGTAGTCCTCAGGTGCTGTCAATCATGTAAAGGAAATGCAAACTCCTGTCATTCACTTCCCAGTGCGCTGTCACCAGCCATGTCTGTCATCGTCTTCCAGGCGCAGTTGCCAGTCGGCGCTCAGAAGTCACCTCCAAAAAGCCACCCTGGTCTACGCTGTCCAGACTTTGTAATGTAGGAGTCACGTGAAACCGAGAGGCAGGCAGAGAGAGAGGCCCGCAAGCCACCATCTACACAGCCTCCCGTGGGCATCTTCCCGCATCAAGCTGCTGCTCAGTAACCACGCTGACAAGCATAGGCACACACACAGACACAGAAATGCACACACAGGCACACAGAGACACACACAGGCACAGAAATGCACACACAGGCACACAGAGACACAGAAATGCACACACAGGCACATACACAGGCACACAGAGACACACACAGGCACAGAAATGCACACACAGGCACACAGAGACACAGAAATGCACACACAGGCACACACACACAGGCACACAGAGACACACACAGGCACACAGAGACACAGAAATGCACACGCAGGCACATACAAAGGCACACAGAGACACACACAGACACAGAAATGCACACACAGGCACACACACAGACATACAGAGACACACACAGGCACACAGAGACACAGAAATGCACACACAGGCACATACACAGGCACACAGAGACACACACAGGCACAGAAATGCACACACAGGCACACAGAGACACACGCAGGCACACAGAGACACAGAAATGCACACACAGGCACATACACAGGCACACAGAGACACACACAGGCACAGAAATGCACACACAGGCACACAGAGACACACGCAGGCACACAGAGACACAGAAATGCACACACAGGCACACAGAGACACACACAGGCACAGAAATGCACACACAGGCACACAGAGACACACACAGGCACACACAGACACACACAGACACACAGAGACACAGAAATGCACACACAGGCACATACACAGGCACACACAGACACACACAGGCACATACAGGCACACACAGACACAGAAATGCACACATGGCACATACACAGGCACACAGAGACACAGAAATGGACACACGGGCACATACACAGAGACACAGAAATGCATACACGGGCACATACACAAGCACACAGAGACACAGAAATGCATACACGGGTGTTGGGACACATACACAAGCACACAGAGACACAGAAATGCATACATGGGCACATACACAAGCACACAGAGACACAGAAATGCATACACGGGCACATACACAAGCACACAGAGACACAGAAATGCACACGCAGACACATACACAGGCACACAGAGACACAGAAATGCACACGCAGACACATACACAGGCACACAGAGACACAGAAATGCACACACAGGCACATACACAGACACAGAAATGCACACGCAGATATAGAAATGCACACACAGGCACATACACAGGCACACAGAGACACAGAAATGGACACACAGACACACACAGGCACACAGAGACACAGAAATGGACACAGACACACACAGGCACACACTGACACATACATACACACACAGGCACACACAGGCATGCAGAGACACACAAGCACACACAGGCACGCAGACACACACACAGAGACACACACAGACACAGAAATGCACACGCAGGGACACACAGACCCAGAAATGCACATGTACACACACACACACACACACACAGAAATGCACACATAGACACACAGGCACACACAGACATACACAAACACCCACACAGACACCCACACACAGACACGCACACGCAGACACACACACGGATGCACACAGACTCACAGACACGTACACAGACACACACACGCACACAGACACATGCACACAGACACACGCAGACACGCGCAGACACGTGCACACTCTGTGTGCTGACAGCACCCAGCAGTGCCACACACCAACATGCTCTCAGGACAAGACAGCACCAGAGCAGTCCTGGTGTCCAGGCCCCCCTGCGCCCCCGCCCCTGTCCCCCACTCCCCTGCCCCCCTGCGCCCCTGTCCCGGCCCCCCTGCGCCCCCGCCCCTGTCCCCCACTCCCCTGCCCCCCTGTGACCCTGTCCCGGCCCCCTGCGCCCCTGCCCCTGTCCCCCACTCCCCTGCCCCCCTGCGACCCTGTCCCGGCCCCCCTGCGCCTCCGCCCCTGTCCCCCACTCCCCTGCCCCCCTGCGACCCTGTCCCGGCCCCCCTGCGCCCCTGTCCCGGCCCCCCTGCACCCCCGCCCCTGCCACCCCCCGCACACCACCTCTGCGTCGGTGGCTGGGGGACTGTCCACAAGTCACCTCAGCTCTCTAACCTTGCCGTCCTCCTTTGCAGAGGTGGCATGAAATCCAGACTGCTTCGTGGTGGTGAAAATGAAGAACCGGGGAACAGAATGGTAACTGCAGAGCAGTGCACAGCTCGCTGAGCTCCCCTGTGAGATGAAGATGGCAGCCAGGCCCAGGACTCCACGGGCTCGGAACAGCTTAGGCCCCCGTGCCTGCTGCGGGCTGTGCTCTGTGAGGAGCCAGGACGCAGCTAAGGACTGGCCGGGAGGGAGAGGCGTCCACATCTGCCGTGGCCGGCCGAGGGCCTGCGTGCCCCTCCCCAGCCTGTTTGCACCTGAGCACGGGATTCTCGTGGGAAGCTGCTCTTGCCCACTTAGAGCTGTTGTGCCCAGCTGTCCCCAGCAGCTCGGGGTGAGGCTGGGCTTGGAGCCTCGCTGCTGAAGAAGGACCAGGACTCGGGGACCTTACAGTGCAGCTGGCGTGGCAACCAGCTCTCAGAAGCCATGCCTCCCTGCTGTGGGAAGCCATGCCTCCCTGCTCTCGGGAAGCCATGCCTCCCTGCTCTCCGAAGCCATGCCTCCCTGTCAGTGCCCAGGCGGGACCATGGCTTCCCCTGATAGCGTCCGGGTGCGTCTGAAGTAAATTCCCTAAGACTACGGGTTGTTCTAACACACAGAGGAGTCCTCCAGACATGCTCTGTGGGTGTGGAGGCCGCATCCAGGCTCAAAGTTCCTCCCGCACAAAGATGCAGGTGGGCAGCACTCAGCCACACCGGCTCCTGGCCACCACCAGAGCCACTGCCACCGCACTCAATCGCAAACAGACTAGAAAGCGCCCCTGTGGCATTATCAGCATGCTGGCATGTAAGAAAGATCTGGAAAGCAAACAAGCAGGGAGGACAGGTTCCTTCAACTGCAAGACTGGCCGGATGGGCTCCGCTCCCTGCAGGAGCAAAGCGAGAGCCTGACCAAGACAAGAGCAATACCATGAGAAGAAAGCACAGAGATGAGGGAAAATGGGGACTGCAGATAAGAACAGCCTAAAAGCCTGAACAGAACAAGGAATGTAGGGTGGAGATGGCTGACTTTCAGGTGCTGAACCATGAAGGCTAGAGTTCACTTTTGCATGATGGATGAAGAAAGTAGAGGTGAGACACCACTGGCTCTTACTAGAATCACAATGTACAGAACAACGGAAGAGAGCAAGTGCTAAGAATGTGTGGACAACTGCGTCAATGACCTGGAAATCACCAGTGACTTCCCCAAATCCCTTCAGCTTCGTCCTCATCTTTATTTTTCCTCACTCTGAAATATGACTCTAGATTCCTAGCCAGCGCCCCAACTTCATCAAGACACGACAACAATCACAATAAGAACAACACAAATGGTCTGAGTTCAGTTTGCAAAACCACAGTAGCACACCAGCTTTGGAGTGTTGGACAGCCATGGGCCCGCTGAGAGGCCTGGAAAGCTCAGGTCACGGGGACAGCCATGGGCCCGCTGAGAGGCCTGGAAAGCTCAGGTCACGGGGACAGCCATGGGCCCACTGAGAGGCCTGGAAAGCTCAGGTCAGAGGTTGAGCAGCTCCTCAAGCGTCCAGGACAGGCGGAGGTCTCAGAGCCACCCCTAGACACACAGGACCCTTGCATTGGGTGTTATGGACATACTGTAGGGATGTCTTATGTCCGAGCCTTTGAACGTCCACTCTGATGCCTGCACGGGACGTCTGGCACACTACAAAATCAGCACGGCCATCGTAGCGGCCGCTCCCCTGCCCGAATCTGGGAGGCATGGTCTCCAGGCAGATACAGAACCATGAAATCTCCTTCCATTCCACTGCTACCACCTGGGAGACAACACTAGGCTGCAAAGATTGTTCTGGAAGCACTTTCCAGAGCACACAGCCTAGACAGAGTCACCACCATACCCTCCCGGAAGCTACCGGAAATCACAAGGCACGGCCAGAACTGTTAGTCCACTGCCACCTGTCATTAACCAGTCTGTGCTCACTGCACGGCCTGCTCCCCACCTCCTCTCCTGAGTCTCCCTGGTGTGCATCCCCCTCTGCATGGCCTGCTCCCCACCTCCTCTCCCGAGTCTCCCTCCTGTGTGGCCCCTCTGCACGGCCTGCTCCCCACCTCCTCTCCTGAGTCTCCCTCGTGTGTGGCCCCTCTGCACGGCCTGCTCCCCACCTCCTCTCCTGAGTCTCCCTGGTGTGCATCCCCCTCTGCATGGCCTGCTCCCCACCTCCTCTCCTGAGTCTCCCTCGTGTGTGGCCCCTCTGCACGGCCTGCTCCCCACCTCCTCTCCTGAGTCTCCCTCGTGTGTGGCCCCTCTGCACGGCCTGCTCCCCACCTCCTCTCCTGAGTCTCCCTCGTGTAGATGCCCCTCTGCAGGGCCTGCTCCCCACCTCCTCTCCTGAGTCTCCCTCGTGTGTGGCCCCTCTGCATGGCCTGCTCCCCACCTCCTCTCCTGAGTCTCCCTCGTGTGTGGCCCCTCTGCACGGCCTGCTCCCCACCTCCTCTCCTGAGTCTCCCTCGTGTAGATGCCCCTCTGCATGGCCTGCTCCCCACCTCCTCTCCTGAGTCTCCCTCGTGTAGATGCCCCTCTGCATGGCCTGCTCCCCACCTCCTCTCCTGAGTCTCCCTCGTGTAGATGCCCCTCTGCATGGCCTGCTCCCCACCTCCTCTCCTGAGTCTCCCTGGTGTAGATGCCCCTCTGCACGGCCTGCTCCCCACCTCCTCTCCTGAGTCTCCTCGTGTGCAGGCCCCTCTGCATGGCCTGCTCCCCACCTCCTCTCCTGAGTCTCCCTCATGTAGATGCCCCTCTGCATGGCCTGCTCCCCACCTCCTCTCCTGAGTCTCCCTCGTGTAGATGCCCCGCTGCATGGCCTGCTCCCCACCTCCTCTCCTGAGTCTCCCTGGTGTAGATGCCCCGCTGCATGGCCTGCTCCCCACCTCCTCTCCTGAGTCTCCCTCGTGTGTGGCCCCTCTGCACGGCCTGCTCCCCACCTCCTCTCCTGATTCTTCCTCGTGTGTGGCCCCACTCTCCCGGGCTGCCGTGACACTGCCGCAGGTCTGGGCCTCCTGTGGGCCCTGGGTGACCTTCCTGCTCTCCCCCCACACACTTACCGCATGGGTGATGGTGCACTGTCAGCCTTTGTCAACACATGTGACAGCTGCTCACAGGCGCACCCAGACATGTGTGCGCATGTACGCTGCCTTTCACACGCATACACCTGTATCCTCTCAATGCACAGGTGCATATGCTCACAGAGGCATGCTTTTGCACATGGAAGTCATTTTGCATGTTTGTTGCCATGTGTGGGAATGCTCTATGCACGTGCATACCCACATACAAACATGCACTGTTCCTCACACACAAATATTCTCATGGACATGCATGCTCGTGTGCACTTGTGCACGCTGTCCACATGTTCACATTCTTAAATGTGCACGCGAGCGTCCCTTCTCACGAGAGCTCACACGCTCTCCCACAGGCGTCCGTACACGCACGCTCTCTTAGAGCACATGCGTTTTCTGTCACGTACATGTTCACACACAGATGCACATTCCCTCTTACACACCTGTGTGTATTTTCACATGTGGATCCCGGAAGTCTGTTACTGACACACATACATGCAAGTGCACTTGCAAACACACATTTTCTCATGTGATACGCATACTCACTCTTTTGTACATGTCCACACCGGCACATTCCCTCACACATGCATTCTGACATACATGCACATGCATATACATGCTGTCAGCACACACATATGCTCTCACACGCAAATTCACTCACATACTTGCTGACAGGTGCACTCCCGTGTGCAGGCAGCCACACCCATGCACACCCTCTCACACGTGCATGCCCCTGTAAACACACGCAGCCTCCTCTCTCAGCACTTGCCCACACACCCTCAGAGTGAGCAAGGCTGAGCTGGACATCTGATTTTAGAGTTTCATTTCCCCTTTGTCTTCTTTCCTTTCTCTTTAAGTTTTAGCAGTATTTTTAATGTAACTGCATTTTTATAATTTAGCTGTCCTTCTGCCTGTTATACTAAAATGCTCAAATGCTCTATGTCTGCAGGAACGGATTTCTCCCCCTCCCCTCTCTCCCCCCTCTCTACTGCAACCTGCCCAGAGTAGGGAACCAGAACACAGCAAGTACTCAAGCATTCCTGCTGAATTAATGAACAGAATTCCATGTGTATGTTGAAGTCACACTGGAGGTTTTCCTAGGAATCTCTCCCTCCAGACCCATGCTAGGCAGGAGGTGAGGTGCCCCACAGCCTTGGCCTGCTCTGGTCACAGTCCCGGTTACATTAGCTGTGTTGACATTCGTGGACTGCTTGCCATTCTCCATATTGTGCTCGGGGGGGGGGGGGGCGGGGGGACAGACTCCTAAATACCCAGACATCCACCTGCAAGCCGACTCGGGGTGCAGGGTCTTGGGTTACGGGGCTCCCTCCCCACAGTCCGAAGGCTGCTGGTGGGGTGAGCTCTGCAGGGAGCCATCGACCCGCTGTCTAATTGCAGCCCTCTTCCTGTAAGTCGAATGGCTGTGAGCAACGACACTGAACGCTTTAGTTTCTCTGCCTATAAAAATGATGTTTGGGGGCCGGGAGTTTGGCCTAGTGGTTTAAGTGCTTGCCTAGCATGCACAAAGACCTGGGTTCGATTCCTTGGTACCACATATATACCAAAAAAAAAGCCGGAAGTGGTGCTGAGGCTCAAGTGGTAGAGCTCTAGCCTTGAGAAAGTCCAAGGACAGTGCTCAGGCCCTGAGCTCAAGCCCAGGACTGGCAAAAAAAAAATGATGTTTGGATTACAGGGTTTCTAACATTCCCTTGCATTCCTTCCAAAATGAAGGTTTTGTGCCCTCCCAAAAGGCAGTAAAGCATTTTGATAGAATTAGAAATTATCTTGGTGACCTTTGGCTTTCATGGGACTTGCCGGGTTATTTTGTAAAAGTTGGTGGCCACAAGGACGCCATCAGGCTCTGTCCACGCTCGCGGGAGTCCACGCTGACCCACCTTTCGCGCTCATCTCAGAAGACCGTCTGCACCGAGGTTCCGTGTGTGATTCAGCAACAATCAGTGAAACTTGCACTGCACCACGTGGCGCGCCTCTCATCAGCCTCTTATCAGCCACTGCTTCAGAGACGGTGCAGTGGGCTAGGGTGGGTCCGGCCTGTGGGTGAGTTTTGCCCCGTGTCTCCCCACGGGTTCCATCGCCACGCCACGTCCCTCATCAGACGCGCTCACACCTGCACAGTGTCTCCATGCAGTCTGGTGAGCACTGGATCTCTTCGCCGTTAGGAGAGGCTTTAATTGACTTTTTTGTGCTTTGTGCTCTAAGGTCATTATTTTGTCTCAGAATGTGTGCTGGCCCCTCTTACTGCTTTGTGGGACTTGGTTCCGCCACAAGCAGGGCGTCAACGGTTTGCTGTGTCATCAAGTGGCAAATCAATGCAGGCGTCACGTCTGAGACCAGAAATCAGGCAAGTGTTCTGCTCCCACCACCTCTCTGCTGTTACCCGCTAGACATTCTACCCAGGAGAGTCACTCGGGGAAAAAAAGATGATATTTAAATTACTTACAGTGGATAGGACTATGAGCTTCGAAAAGTCTCGAAGTTTCTTTTCAGAATTTATAATAATTAAAACATTAGATAACTAAGTTGCCAGAATAGCATTGCATATATAACATCGATTAGATTTTACTCAGAAAAATAAATCAAGTTGAAGAATACCTTCTAAAGTAACAAATGAAATTTGAGCCACACAATGAGTAACTAGAGATAAGCAAAATTTCTATAGGTTAAAATCATGGAACTGGCTCATAAACACTTTGAAAGAGTTACCTGCCTGAGCCAGGGCTTATAACAAAGAAAACGATACGGATATGGGGCCCCGGGAACGGGAAGGCAGCACCCCACCTGCGGAACCCGCTGTCTCCACGGAGCCGGCCTGAACCCCTCAGTAACCACAGACTGGTGCAATCACGTCGTCGTCGTCGTCGTCGTCGTCGTCAACAGACCTGTGCTCAAAAGCTGCCATGGGTGGCAGGAGAAGAGAAGCCCATGTTGACATCTCTAGGGGAAGGGGAGTGTGGGGAGGGGAGTGGGGGGGAGGGGGTGGGGGAGGGGAGCAGGGAAGAGCTGGGAGGGTGTGGGGAGGTGGAGGGGTGGTGGGGGCAGGATGCAGGGGAGAGGGTGGTGGGAGGCAGGAAGAGTTGCCACTGGGGAGGGGGTGGTGACCTCCAGCCCTCCCATGCCAGGGTGGCACCAGTGCTAGGGAGAGCCATGGAGAAAGTCACGGGGTGTCTGAGGAGAGATGGTGAGGGCCACACTGGAGGCTTCACAGGTGCTAAAAGGTAGAGACCAAAGTGGGGGAGAGTTGGTGAATCTCAGATTGATGCTCAGGTGCCTGTCGGGTGAGGGGTGCAGGGTGGGGACAGGACACAAGGGGAGGGGGAAGGGAAGGAAGGGACTGAAGGTTAGATTTAAGATTAGGGTTAGGGTTAGGGAGGAGGGTTAGGGGGAGGGTTAGTGTTAGGGTTTGAGTTTGGGTTAGGGTTAGGGTTAGGGTTTGGTTTAGAGTTGGACACAGGGGTGAGGGGGAGGAGAAGGAGGGGACAGAACACAGAGGAAGGGGGAGGAGAAGGAGGGGACAGGACACAGGGGTGAGGGGGAGGAGAAGGAGGGGACAGAACACAGGGGGAGGGGGAGGAGAAGGAGGGGACAGGACACAGGGGTGAGGGGGAGGAGAAGGAGGGGACAGGACACAGGGGGAGGGGGAGAAGAAGCAGGGGACAGGACACAGGGGTGAGGGGGAGGAGAAGGAGGGGACAGGACACAGGGGGAGGGGGAGGAGAAGGAGGGGAGTGGACCCCTGGTTGCCGTGCTGGTGCCAGCAGGAGACGTGGGCCCTTCTCTGGCGTGCCCTCGGGTCTGGCACGGGTTTGAAGGGTGAGGGGCAGCTCTTAGTCACTCTGCATGTGAAAAGCAGAAAAGCAGACATGAGCCACGGGCTGGGCTTCCAGTTTTCTGGTCATCCACCTATGGTGGAGATGAGAAAGGAGTGAAATCAATCTTAATGCTGTATGGTATTTAACGCAACTCCTCTCAAACACCGCTTCACTGTAGAGCTCTCGGGACGTGGCCCTGGGATCCGTGCGCTCCATTCTCTGGCTGGCCCTGCAGCCCTGCACGTATTCTGCACTGGGAGCACGCGCGGTGTGGATGCCCACATGATTCTTATGCATGCCTTTTATGTCTGATGGCCTGGTAGGTGATCTTCAGTTTTACTTCATACCTGGAAAAGCTGACTCCTGTTCTCAAGTTCTTCCACACTCAGCTTTTGCACTGAACTGCGTTAGTGAACTAGAGTGGGGTTTTCAGTTCTTGGCCTTAGTCACACCGGAACGGTCGACCATCACCGGGGCTGCTGGAAAGCACAGGAGGCTGTTCAGCCAGCGGAACCGAGCCCCGGTCACAGGCTGGGGCTCATAGCGCCACGCGGCCCCCGGCCTGGAGGCCCCAGAGCCGTGCGGTGGGGATCTGGCTGGCTCTGGGAGGTCGGAGGGGCTCGCTGGGTGGCACACACACATTTCAGGTCCCCGATGGGCACGGCAGGGCTGCCCAGAAGGCATCTCTGCATTGTTGTTTCACAGGTGATTCAGGGGTGAGGAAAACAATGGAGCTGAAGTGGGCAGAAAAGAGTCCCTGCCACGCTTCTCTGAGACACGGCACGGGCCCACGCCCCGGTCCAGCCCGGCCCTGCCAGCAGGCCTGGGCTCTGGGCCTGCTGACTGGCTGACACCCACCCCTTCCCACCTGTGCCAGTTCACCATCGTCTCCTGCCTGCAGCTTCAGACTAGAATCAGGAAAACAGGTGTCTTCTGAGGGGGCTGTGGGGAATGCTGGCTGCTCGGCAAACCCGTCCTCAGCAGGGTGGAGAAGTCTTCCTCCCTGTCACCCCTGTCCTGGGGCTCCCCTCCCGTCACCCCTGTCCTGGGGCTCCCCTCCCTGCCACCCCTGTCCTGGGGCTCCCCTCCTGCCACCTCTGTCCTGGGGCTCCCCTCCCTGTCACCCCTGTCCTGGGGCTCCCCTCCCTGTCACCCCTGTCCTGGGGCTCCCCTCCCTGTCACCCCTGTCCTGGGGCTCCCCTCCCTGTCACCCCTGTCCTGGGGCTCCCCTCCTGTCACCCCTGTGGGGCTCCCCTCCTGTCACCCCTGTCCCGGGGCTCCCCTCCCGTCACCCCTGTCCCGGGGCTGCCCTCCCGTCACCCCTGTCCCGGGGCTGCCCTCCCGTCACCCCTGTCCCGGGGCTCCCCTCCCGTCACCCCTGTCCCGGGGCTCCCCTCCCGTCACCCCTGTGGGGCTCCCCTCCCGTCACCCCTGTCCTGGGGCTCCCCTCCCTGTCACCCCTGTCCTGGGGCTCCCCTCCTGTCACCCCTGTGGGGCTCCCCTCCCGTCACCCCTGTCCCGGGGCTCCCCTCCCGTCACCCCTGTCCCGGGGCTCCCCTCCCGTCACCCCTGTCCCGGGGCTCCCCTCCCGTCACCCCTGTCCCGGGGCTCCCCTCCCGTCACCCCTGTCCCGGGGCTCCCCTCCCTGTCACCCCTGTCCTGGGGCTCCTCTCCTGTCACCCCTGTCCTGGTCCTGGGCTGCAGATGGTCCTTCACCAGGACCAGCCATCTTCTGGCCTGGTCCCCATCTCCAGCAGTTGAGTCCTTGGCTGACACTCCAGGCCCCACTTCCAAGTCCATCTGAGCTGCAGGTCGTGGACTCAGAGCCAGGCTGGACAGTTCGCGTCCAGTCACTTCCTGCCAGAGCCTCCGGCCTAAACGTTTCCCTTACACTGCAGCCTCCGTCAAGCACCTCTGACACATGAAGAATCGCTCCTGCCGTGTCCGCCTCTCTCCTGAGTTGAAGAGTTCAGGTGACACCCGGTTCCCTCCGAGCCTGGAGAGCTCCGGGCAAGGCGCAGGTGCTGGGCGAGCTGGGAGCCGCCTGGCACATCCAGACCCACGGCAGCCCCACGGCAGCCGGGACAGACCTGGCCTGAACATCCCGCCCCACTTTCAGAGCGCGCTTCGTTCAGACCATATGTCCACATTCGTGCGTGAGGACATACAGGGCTCAGCGCTGCCGGCCCACTTCCAAGTCTGCTGGGTGCCTCTCCCGGGGCGGACGGCAGGCACGGGCCCCGGCGTCCTCCCAGGGGCCCCCAGGCAGGGCCTTGGCATGCACAAACCTCAGCCAGGCCAAGGTCGCCTCCCTGTCACGACTCCCATACCCTGCCCACACGTGTGTGTGTGTGCACGCGTGGATGTGGATACACGAGTCCTGAAACTCTGAAATTTTACTCAGCCTAAAAGCGAGGTTGGCAGATCTGACCTTTCTAAGCAGCTTTAGCTCCCGGTTTCCTGGAAACGTGCATCTCCTCTCTGTCCTGTGCACGTGGTGACACGACACGGTCACAGAAGAGAGCGGCACGGAGTGACAGTCCTTGTCTGACTTCCTTCTGTTTCTCTGTGTTCCGTAAGGAGTTACAGAAACAGCCACCTTTAGAAATGCTACCAAGATAAAACATCGCAGCGCACATGTCAGCCCTTAAATTTCCTTCTGTGTTCCGAAGGCCGAATTTCAGTACCAGGAGCTACGGTCAGGCATGGGTCCCCAAAGACGTGCTGGCACCCTGGCGACCCGTGACATGGGGTCACACTGGCTGGCCAGCAAACATACATAATACAAATATAAAAATGCCTCGCCACCATCATTAGGCTATTATGCAATTATTTCAAAACAAGATTGATAACCCAGTTTAAATGATGTGTTATAATTTGATAAATTTATATCTGTGTGTATCGAAGAGTTTCTTATTAAAGGAAAGTTGAAAAATCTGATAGATATAATCTAATTATAATATCTAATTACAGAATGAAATAAATCACCAAAACCAGCTCAATGAGTCTTAAATACTAATTAATATTCAAGCAAGAAGCCGGAATTTTGACATTACACTCCGCAGTGCAGATGCAGGCATGCAGGCGCTCTGCTGTGCCCAGCCTGGAATCCCTCCACCCTCCGTTAACCGCCATAGATCCACCACCAGGAGGACATTTCAAAGGCAGATCTGGTGGCCAGAACCAGTTGAAGGGCGTGGAGCTGATTGTAAACCACCGGAGATGTTGAAAATAAAACCAGGAAGGGTAAAGGCAAGGGCCCCATAGAGGGAGCTGCCCTGGAAGCAGGCACAGGAACGGCCTCTGGGCGCTCCGGGCACCAGTCCCCGCTCTCTCGACTACCCAGGGAAGGGGTGGGTGTGGAGAGCGAGGCTGGGCTGTCAGTGCATCCCCTCCACTGTGTCTCCCTTGCGCTGAGTGCCCTGCCCGAGGGAGCTGGCAGGAGCCAGCCGTCCTGGACAAAAGGACAGAGGCAGCTGGCCTCCCTGCACTCCAAGGAGCGTTCTGCAGGACAGAAACATGCTCAGAGGGCCCGGGCCCCGTGCTCCCAGCGGCTGCCTCCAGGTGGCCAAAGGAGGATTCCGGAGTGGCTGGGACATCTGAGCAGACTGTGCACACGCCTGCCAGCGAGTGCTGCCAAGGGAAAGGAAAGAGCAAGGCGAAGGTGGCCAAAGGCGGGCGAAGGCGAGGAGAGGCGACGGCTGTCAGCAGAGCAGCCAGGGCGGGACTGCCGAACCTAGAATGTGGGGTGGAGGAAGAGCGGAGCAGGGGGGGGGGGGCGCTGAGGACAAAGGAGGATCGGGCAGCTCAGCTGGAATGCCAGAGGACAGGTGGGCTGGGTCAGAGGACCCGCTCCAGAACACCTCCACCCCACAACACATGCCTCCACCCCACAACACATGCCTCCAACACACAACACACGCCTCCACCCCACAACACACGCCTCCACCCCACAACACACGCCTCCAACCCACAACACACGCCCCCACCCCACAACACACGCCTCCACCCCACAACACACGCCTCCACCCCACAACACACGCCTCCACCACACAACACACGCCTCCACCCCATAACACATGCCTCCAACACACAACACACGCCTCCAACACACAACACACGCCTCCACCCCATAACACACGCCTCCAACACACAACACACGCCTCCAACACACAACACACGCCTCCACCCCACAACACACGCCTCCACCCCACAACACACGCCTCCAACCCACAACACACGCCCCCACCCCACAACACACGCCTCCACCCCACAACACACGCCTCCACCCCACAACACACGCCTCCACCCCACAACACACGCCTCCACCCCACAACACATGCCTCCAACCCCCAGCACACGCCTCCAACCCACAACACACACCTCCAAGCCCCAGCACACGCCTCCAACCCACAACACACGCCTCCACCCCACAACACACGCCTCCAACCCCCAGCACACGCCTCCAACACACAACACACGGCTCCACCCCAAACCACACATCCACCCCAGACCACACGCCTACAACACACAGTACACGCCTCCACCCCAGACCACATGCCTCCGCCAGGAACTCAGTGGCCATTTATTTGGAGAGATTCCAGAACTTGGAGAAGAACAGTTGTGCCATGGCGGGTTCAGTCGCCAGAGGGAGGGGAGTTAATTCACAGGCCATAAAGAATCACAAATTGTGAGGAAGAACTGGTTTTGAACTAAAGATAGACAACTTAAAATTTATGTAACCCCCAATGTTGGCAAACTATTAAACATAATTCATGGCGAGTAAATACGCTTAGGCAATGACAAATCATCCTGTAACAGAAAAATTAATGCAACAAGAAAGCATTCAGTTTATAGTGTGAAGGGACTAAGGGAGATTGCTCAGTAACACGTGCTGAGCTCCACGGGTGTGTGCACCACAGCATTCAGAAAACAAACAGTGCAGGGGAAAGAGGCAGTTCCATGTCCTCTGTTATACTTCCCCATACTTTGTGATTTTCAATGAGGACGTGTGATTTTTATGTAGAAATGGAAACAGTGCCGTCTTGAAAAGAAGAGGCAGTGTTTGAAACAACTCCACATACTGTTGTTACAAGTTAGGAGAAACCTTTGTGATTCAGAGAAGGGAGGCATTATCAGGTAATACTTGTGGCTCGTACATCTGGAGATATTTGAACTACACACAGCTCCTGCCCTCAGACTGTGCATAAAGCACATTACAGGTCCTGGCCCGGAGGACACTTGAGAAGAGGCTTCTATCAGCGGGTGTGGTGAGTGTGGGCTTCCCCGCTGCAGAGCCTTGAGTGCAAACCTTCAGCACCAAAGAATACAATTTTCTTAATCTAGGGAATAAGGGACTCATTCTAGAGACTACGTCCTAGCTGCCGCTGGTTGAGCTGGCGTTTTGATCGCGTGCCTTACTTCATTCACATGCGCTCTCTGTACAAACGGCCCTCTGCAAACCACCGCCGTGGGGAGGATGAGTGGAAGGATGAGTGGAAGACGGAACGTGCGGGTGGAAGCGCCATGACGCAGAGAGCACGGAGCCCCGAGAAAGGTCTTGTGCAGGGCAGCGCCAAAGAAAGGAGGCTGCTTTCCACGCTGCCCGTCCGCCCGTCGTGGTTATGGCTTGTGTGCAGCCAGGCCATGTGTGGAGAGGCCCGTGGGCGATTGTCCTGGAGAAGGGAAGCCTCCTTCTTCCCAGCCGTCCTCCCTCCAGAGAGCCCAGGCCGCTCTGAGGAGCTGAGCTTGAGGGCTGCTGTCACCTCCAAATCCACCGCACATTCACACGGTTTTTTTTTTGCCAGTCCTGGGCTTGAGCTCAGAACCTGAGCACTGTCCTTGGGCTTCCTTTTTTTTCATATATTTTTATTGTAATTAATATTAATATTCACCAGATAGAAGGTGCATTATTTCACATACATTGATACCCTTGTCCTTAGACTTTCTCAAGGCTAGAGCTCTACCACCTGAGCCTCTGCACTACTTCCGGCTTTTTTCTATGAAGATGGTACCAAGGAATTGAACCCAGGTCTTCGTGCATGCTAGGCAAGCACTCTACCACAAGGCCAAACTCCTCCTCTCTCCCCCCAATACTTTCTTTAAAGCAGACTATGTGGGAAGGAGCCCTTTGAAGAGGGAGGCCTCACTTTGCATTTGATCCCAGCAGGTTATTATCTCAGCAGTTAGGAGACTGAGGCAAGAACCCCCGGGTCCTCTTGTCTTCAGGGACTCCAGGGTGGGTGCAACCTCGTCCCCACAAGCCTGAGCCTAGTGATTCCCCTCAGCTCTACAACCCTACTATTTCTGAATCGTAAACCAGATTATCATAATAGATTATCTAGTTTATGAGCCATAAGCTTCCGAAAGAAAAGTCATTGAATCAGTGTGCAGAGATAAGCACTGGGTGGTGGTTTTTTTTATTTTCAGTACCATGACTTGAACTCAGGATCTTGTACTGTTGCTTAACTTCCCACTGCACTACCACTGAAGCCAAGCCTCCAATATGGCACTTTCTGCCTGGGCCAGCTTCAGACTGTGTTCCTCCAGGTCTCAACCTCTTGAGTAGCTAGAATTACAGGTGTGAGGCACAGCACGCAGCAAGCATTGCATTTTCTAAAACTTAGAAGAAGATATTCCTTAAACCTTACTGGAGACCTGGGTTTCCTCCCAAACTCCACTGCAAACTCAATGTTCCTCCACTGTCTGCTCTGGAACACAGGAGCCTATACTGTGCTCTGGACTCCTTCCAGTCCCAGCATTCTGTGTACCTCTTGATTGTGACCAGCATGAGAAAAGAAGAGCATCTCTGTAAGCCTCCCTTCTCATGCCTGCACTCATACTCGTCCTCATTCACAAGGCCTCCCTGCCAAAAAGACTGCAAGCAGAGTTCCAGGCACCCTGGAATCATCCTTGTATGAATCTATCCTCTCTCCCCTCCTCTTTTCTCTTCTCTCTTTTCCTTTTCTGTTTTGAGATATGGTAGCCAGCTGGCTTCAAACTCAGACCCCTGCCTCCCAAATGCTAGGATTATGGGCAAGTATTAAAATGACTGGCAGAACTTTTTATTCAGGTCCTGGGGCTTGAACTCAGGGCCTGGACGCTGTCCCTGATTTTTTTTTTGCTCAAAGCTAGTGCTTTCCCACTTGAGTCATAGCTCCACTTCTAGCTTTTTGTTGGTTAGCTGAAGATGAGTCTCTAAACATGGGACCACATATATCTCCTGGTGAGAGGGAGGAAGATTACCTTGGGAGAGGATCCTCCCCTTGGGGTCTATCAGACTTTGTCTGCCCTTAAGGCATCTAGGGCCAAGGAAACTTTAAATAAGGAGTGCTCAGAGTTGTGGAAAGTTGGCCCTTCCACTGCTCAGGTTTTAGAGCCTTGCCCTGAGGAGGGATTTTTGGGCCCCTTTGATCCTGGGATTGGGCCCCAGAGCCCTTCACCAAGTGCTCCTTCCCCAGAATTTGCGGCAAACAATTGGGGTGCAGAGCAACCTCCGCCATTGTACTATCCCTCTTGGCGCGCTTCACCTCGTGTTAAATCGGAAGAGGAGGTTAACCGGCCATTTTACTCCTCCCCACCATGCTTGATAAATGCTAACCCTGGGGACAATAGACCCACCCTAAAAGAGCTTAAGAAAGCAGTCTCCAAAAATGGGCCTAATTCGCCCTGGGCCAAAACCATCCTTCAAAGCCTGGCTCAGCAATTCTCTTAGGCCTTAAGTTCCCAGCGACTAGAAATTGCCACAGGCCCCAGCTCTTGGATGTAGCTGGCCCTGCAGCATCTTAGCAATTGGCACACCCCTTGTCCTGGCTAGAGCCATTCAGCAGCTCTTATGGAGAGACCAGATATGGATGTTGTGGCATTCTATGATGACTGCATTAGTTATGAAAAAATTGGCATAGAACTGCTCCCCCCATTCTAGAGGCCACAGTCTAATCACATGGGGAGCAGTGGCCTATTGGCCAGAAAAACAGTTGGAGCTACTAAAGTTAATAAGGATCAGGCAAATACAAGTTTCAAATATAGGTTTCTTCATGATCTCCCTGCAGTAAATATGCTCATGGGGTCACCCAACCAGGGCTCCCAAGTCTTTCACCAATTCCTAATAATTTGTATATTTATGCCTATTGAGATAAAAGATTGCTTTTTCTAGAAATGGTGGTTTTCCTTTAGCAACCTTTTTTGTAAAAGATGCCCAGGTGAAAAGCAAAGGCTTCCGGAGGTAAGTATTGGCCGACCCCCTATCTGTTTTGTTTTGTTTTATTTTTATAAAAAAAGATAAATAAAAAGTGCACTCTGGGCCTAAAACAGAGGCCTGGGTGGTCAAGGGATGCCTTGACCCCCCTTCTGAGTTTCTTGTGGATAACAGGGCATGCCTGAGACTCCCACCAGCAAGACATGTCTAAATCTAAAAACAGCTGAGCTCATGTTTTTGTGTTAAGTGTATCTGATTGAGTCCAATTTTCTTGTTATATGTCAATGTCTGATTCTGTTTAAAAGTCTCCGCTTCTCTGTCTTGTTTGTGTTACATAGTTTTCCTTGCGTATTTTTTGTTGTTGTTGTTTTGTCCAGTTTTGTCTTTAAAATTGGTACCAGTTCTAAATATGGATCCTTATGGTTTTTCTGCGTGTACTCAAGCACATCCTTGTTATCTATTTGAATATTTCTGGGAAGTAAAAAGTTTTGGCTCCACTCGGACCTGGTATGGCCCCTCCCAATCGGCTGCAGCTGAGGTGAGCAGAGGCCAGACAAAGCAGCTGCAGTCTTCCTTCTAGTTTCCTTTTTCCTACAACCTGCTGAAGTGACAGTCTAGAGACAGTTGGTGGCAGGACACAAACTTCAGTCTTAGTTCTCCTAAGTTTAAGACTCCCACCCACCTTTCATCTGTAAAAGGTATTATGGCAATATGTCTAATATCAGGAACTAGCTCTAAAAAAATAAATTTCAGCTAGTCGCTTTGTTAAAAAGCTTTGTTTTAAAACTTGGTTGTCACCCACAAGAATAAGATTAGCAAAAAACCCTCATGGTACTAAAATTTCTGGAAAATGAACGGCCGATATTAATTTTGCGCGCTTTAAGATCTTTGAGTATGAATGTGTGTGCGAATGGATGTGAGTGAACATGTTCAAGGTTAAATTGTCAGCATGCTGTATAAAACAATGGTTGAGCTCATTTGAAACACAAAAGCAATTGGGTAAATCTAAGTCTAAACTTCAAGAAAATTAGTAGGTTTGAATGTTTCCTATGTCTCAAAGGATTATTGCATTGTCTTAAAGAAACTGGTAAATATTTTTCTAGATCCTGAAATCTGCATTTTATTGCAAGGCATACAGCTGTTTACATTGTAAACATTGTAACCTGTTTAGCACAGAGGTGTTAGGGAATTTGGAATTTATTACTTTAAGTTAAAGTTTGGAAACATGTATTAGAGATTTAAATGTAAAATTGTTCATTAACGTCAGAAACTTTGCCTGTCTGTCTTTTCTTGCAAACTGACACTAGAAATCTGATGGTAAAATGTGGATAATGTGATTAGTATTTTAAAGGAATGTTTAAAGGTTTATCTCCATGCTATTGGGTGTATTTTAAAAAGGAAGGAAACTAAGTCCAGACTTAGACTTTTGGTGCACTGATGTCTATAGTTCTTGCATTAGGAAAAAACTGTTATTTGAGTTTAAACTGTTGTTGGAGTTTTAGACAGTAATCTAAACTGCAAAAAAAAAAAAAGCCCTTTTCTAAAAGGCAAGAGGAGTGCCTTGGGCCCTAGGGGGCCTGAAGGCAGAAGGAGTTCTTTGAGCCCTTAAAGGTTTTTCAATTGCAAATAAAGGCTAAGGTGTTAATTGTTTAAGCCAGTATCAGTAAAAGTTTTTAAGAACATTGGAAATGGGTTTCTAAACAATATTTGAAAGTGAAGTTGTCTTAAATGTTTAAAGAAAGAGAAAAAAGGAAAATTAGGACTACCAAAGTAATTGCTTAATTGCTATTTCAGCTTGCTCTTGTAAGTTACCTTATAGCAACTTCCAGCTAGCCCATGGAGAAGGACAGCAATCCTTCAGTTGTAAGTTTGGTTTTTACCAGGTTCTAGGTAAGCTCATGCTTAGAGACTATTTCTGTGTTGACCACCTTGTTGCTTTAATTGGAGTAACGTGGCCTTTTGTAGGACTCACTGATCTGAAAACTGCAATTTTGAGCCAACCCCGGGCAAAGTGAAGTCCCTGTGAGACTGTGGTGTCTAATCTGGCAGCAGAGTGCTAATTGAGGCAGAGTTGCTTTGGAGCTCAAAGTGGCAGAGTGCTAGCCTTGAGCTGGAGAGCTGAGGGACAGTGCCCAGGCCCCAAGTTCAAGTCCAGAAACCAAGCAAGTGAAATGCCAATGGGATGTTTATCCCTGTGTGGAGAGACACTACTGAGACAACGAAGAATCCAGATGCAGAAAGCCTCTGCGTGGATGGCAGAGATGGTGTCAGATCCTAGAGTCACTCGTGCTTGGCCATTCAATATTAATCAGAGCCGGGAGGTCATAGAATAGTTTGTAAGCATGCCTTACTAATGCCCGTGCCTTCCATAACTGGGCAGGAACTTGTCAATCATCTGTGATAGTGGGTAGTTTAAAGTTCTAACTGAGTAAAGTTTGATTTGACTCCAGCCACAAATTCAGGAAAGTTTGTGGATCTGAGGCTTGTGTCTCTATTAATCTGTTTACATCTGACAACTAAAGCATTGTTTAAGGTTGCAGAGATTTAGTTCCCCCAGACAATCAGGAAAATGCCTTTGCAAATGGGTGCTAAGTAAGCTAAACTATTGTAGCTAAAGAAGGTTTGTGCAGTTGTTAAATGTCGAATATGATCTAGTTTGGAGCAAATCATTGTTCCTGATAGCTAATCCTGGCAACCCCTTGGTAAAATAGGCTAAGCTTTTTAAGGTTCCTGGTCAAGTACAGAGACAACGCCCCTGAGTCAGCTTGAAGAAGTTATAGAAGATGAATCTTCGCCCATCAATCCCCTTTAGATAAAGGGACCAGGGAATCATTGGGA
Organism: Megascapheus bottae; assembly: GCF_031878675.1. Classification (NCBI taxonomy): domain Eukaryota; kingdom Metazoa; phylum Chordata; class Mammalia; order Rodentia; family Geomyidae; genus Megascapheus; species Megascapheus bottae. The sequence goes on along the minus strand of NC_143515.1, from coordinate 82,824,412 downwards.
GAATTCACTGAAGTCAGGCCTTAGGTTAAGCTGCTTTAACCAGTTTATGCAGAAATTTGCAGGCAATCCAGCAGGAGGTGTGACATTCCATTGGAGTTCCTGAGAGATGAAGCTGCTGCCACATATTCTGCCCTGCCTGATTCCACCACCACCGCACAGCTGTTTCCTGAGCTCCTGCGGGGCGGGACACGCCCGATAAGTTGGCATCCTCAGCAAAAAGACAGACACATCAGCTAGTGTGTCTTGCTTCTTGCTCAACATGGCCGCCTTTCTATCAGGGCCTCTGTTCCCCCACTCAGATTAAATCCTCGCCCTCACGTATTTTAAGGTTTAGGGAGGATATGTCGGAGACATTCTCCCCTTCCCTGAATTCTTAGTGTAAGAATGTGCCTGCATGCCTGCTTGCATTGATATGCAAACATCCTACCACCTGGCCTCTACCCGGAGCAGGAGCAAACATCCTACTACCAGAGCCCCTCCCCCCAGCGGTTCCTACACCCCAACCCCCTCCTGCCTCTCCTGAAGAGGCATATAACCCCAGTGTGAAAAATAAAATTGGCAGCTTGATCAGAACGCTTGTCTTGCTGCCTTCTTCGTGTCTCCTGTCCCTTTCATTCCTCCCTCTAGGTTCTTGGCCCTAGTTGACGTCCCGCCGGACGGGACACCGCCCCACCCGAGATAAGGCCAGGGCCTCATTGGTTCCCACCCAGATGTCAGCACCTGGCCACTCAGCCCCCACGGGAGCCAGCAGTCAGCCATTCCCGCCACATCCTGGCCTCCCACCCAACATCCGCAGATAGACACAGCCAGAGGTCTCTCCATATTTGCACAAAGGGAAAGCGCATCTGAAACATGAACAGGGACTGAGTGTGGAAAAATGAAGACAGTCTGAGGTAGGCCATGAAAAATTCAAATTTCTGAAACTCATTAGAATGAGGAGAAAAGAGGTCACCTCTGTAAAACAATGCGGGGTTGTGTGGATTAAAACAAGGAACTGGGCTAGCCCAATTGAAGTGAGGAGCATGAAAGGTAAAACCGAATCAGTGTTCTGTACCTGTGTAGACAGTCAAAAAGTGTTTACAAAAGATGGGCAGTTATGAAAATCATCATCAGCGCCACACCAAAGGCCAGTAATTAGAGAAGGCATTTTATGCTAGATCACCATACTCATGATAACTCCAAACTCTGAAGGGAAGAATGCTTCCATTTAGAGTGTTATACACACACAAGTTGTCAAGCAGCTGTGGAAACAGAGTAAAATGGCTTCACAATTTCAGGCATGAGGGGCTGGGGATTTAGCTCAGTGGACAAGCACTTGCCTGGCAAGTGCAATGTCTTGAGTTTGGTCCTCAGCTCTGTGAAAATAAAATTTAGGCATATGAAAGTTTGGCCATTGTTTCTTCTGTAAGAAAAGAATGGAGCAATCAAATCATCTATATATGTAGAGGGACAACACACATGTTTTTGTCTTATTAAAAATAATTCCGAAACATGCATAATTTCAAGTTACAGAGCCATAAGCAAGAAAAATGAGTAAGAACACAAAGCCCTGGGTTTAAGTCCCATTATAAAACACACACACACACACACACACACACACACACACACACCCCAAATAAATAAATGAAAAAGAATACATATTCAAGAATAAATTCAACTTCTAAGATAGCAAACAGTACAGAAAGCACTGCAACAAAACACGGACATTTTTTGAGATTATACTGATAGGATTCGGTAAGGTTGTTTTACAGCTACCTTCAGATCTGATCCAGTTTCTCAATTTTGCGTCATTACTTTCACTGAGAGTAATTATTTTGTCTGTTTTTCTTGTTTATATTTGCTTGGCATCACTTTGTCTTTTGATATTTCTGTCTTTTTAAGTTAGGACATTTACAATGCATACCAAATAAAATAATTTTACAGTTTTATTCAGGGGACTGTGTTTGCCGTACAACTTGACAATATTTATATCTAGAAGGATTACTGATATATTTTACCTCTGCTTTCTCTCTTTGTTTCTCTTTCAGGACAGTGATCTCTAATTTATTTCAAGTTGGATTTGCTGGACATTCTATTTCCTTGCTTCTTAGATACTCCCATCAAATATAATTATACATTTAATAATCTCAAAATCTAACGACTAGCTCTTCTGCCTTGCCAGCAGAGATGACTTTGAGCCAGCTAACATGGGCCCGGGTCACGGCTCCCTCCACTTTAGCAGTTACTGGTTCCCCTAGGTATCTTCAGGCCTTCAAATATTTGCCTTTTCTTTCTGAACCTTCTACTGTTTACTTAAAGAATGGAAATGAACTTACCTTACAACACGTGGACACACAAAGGCACCATGAGTGGGTGAAGTTTACACCTGAGGTCTGACACGTCACTTGGCACTGGCTGTGGCAGTGCATTTGGCTATGACCTCCAACACGAGAGGGAAAGCCGGCACAGCGGAGGAGAGCTTACAGAACGAACGAAAGCCTAGGTACTGGGCAACTCAAACGGAGATAGAAGCTGGTGCAATTCAATGCAGCAACAATAGAAACCGGCCGACTTATTAAAAGGTGCTTGGAATCACCGATCTCATGCTTGTGCCCCAGAATGTGCACAGCTGATGCATGCGAGTTGTGAATTTCAGGTCAGTTTGAGCTACCTGGTGAGATCTTTTCACACGCGCGTGTGTGTGTGTGAGATCTGTGTATCCAGAGATATTCAAACCAAAATATAATAGGATACCTGCACAGGAATTCTTGCATTTGAGCCATGACTCTCGTGCACTTTCCTGCCAAGCTGGCCAGACCATGGCTGAGGACACAGGTGAAATGGGGTGTCTCACACTGCTAATGGGGCATTGGTGCAGCCTTTATAGAAGACCTGTGGCGAGGCCTCAGAATCTGTAACCGGAGCTGCCACAGGATCAACTGTGCCTGTAAGTCCAGAAGAGGCAAGTGTGGCATCACAGTGAGATGTCTGCACTCACGCCCTCTTCACAGAAGCCCAGATAGGGAGAGAGCCCGAGCGATGGACCCAACAGCATTGTACACGCAGGTACGAGAGCATCACGCAGCCGTCCGTGTTGACACTAATGGCTCTCGCCTGGTCCTAGCGACTCAAGGGTGGAGGTTTGGAGTTTCTCAGCTCCCAGCCCAGAAATGAGCTCCCGGCCTGTCTTCTGAAGACACGTCTAGCTGCCAGGCACGGTGGCTCAAGCCTGTAACCCCAGCTCCTGAGTTCTGAGGATCCTGGCTCAGGAAATCTGCAAGCCTCTTCTCCAGTTCAAACTGGAAGTGAGCTGTGGCTCAACCTGGTAGAACCCTGGCTTTGAGCAAATGAGGCCCTGGGTTCAAGCCCCAGGACTGATCACCCCCCACCAAATAAAAGTGCTTCCATCTTCCCAAGCAGACTCGACATGGAATGTGGACGCAGCCCAGTCCCCATCTCAGGCACACACCCACCCTCGCCCCCGCCCTGGGCACTTCACTCCCCCTCAGCTCTGCACGCGGGTGGGCAGCCCCTCAGCTCACCAGGCTCCACCCACCTGTCTGCCAGCTGTACGTCCTTCCATTCGAGGATTCTCTGCATCGCCCTAGCTCCTTCCAGGGAGGCTTCCGAAGCCCCTGCTCCTGTCGCTTCTAGCAGTCAGGGACCGGCCACTGAACCCATGCGCCCCTCCCCAGGGACCCTTCCACACTGCTGTCCTGCCCCTCGGGCTGCTGGTGGCACTTTTGTCTTTGTCTTCTGGAGAGCGTGGTCATCTCCTGCCATCTCTCCCTCACACCCCCAATGATTTCCCATACTGCCGTCAGAGTGATCCATTGCTTTTGTGAAAAGATTAATCCAATCATTTAATCCATTAGCTTTTCCATTGACTGAAATAAAATAAAACGTCCTGGCACGAACCTCGCGGCCCCGGCCTGTCTCCCTGTACCATCTGAGACCCTGGCTTCTCAGGCCACAGCAGGGTCTGTTTGCTTCTGCAGATCACGTCTGCATCCACCACGTCCTCCCTGGATGGGAGTCCACTCCCTCATCTCTGCCCACAGGCGATTCATCCTCCAGCCCGGGTCACGGGTCACTGTCCCCAGACCCACGGCTCCCTCCCCTCTGCACTGGGGAAGCCGGTGGCTAAGTCTGTAATGATATTTTGCTCCAAACCAGCTCTGCAGAATCCTGGTGTCCTGCTTACAGACCAGCAGAAAGGGACAAGGCTTAAGGGTTGGGCAAGAGGCCCTTCGTTCAGATGATGGCATCACATCATCATCATCATCATTATCAAAATGATCATGATAATAATGGTCATGGCAACAACAATGGCAGGGGTGGCTTTGGGCTGTTCTTTCGACCTCAACACTGCAGATATGATTGCAGATTCCCGGTGCCCCCTGTTCCACAGCGATTTGGAATCAGATAAGACAGGCTGCTGTGATGGCCATAAAGCCGGTGCCTCCCCTTATCACCGAGAGAAAGAACATCAAACACACAAGGCCCAGTGCTGTCAGAGCCAGGTGGCTTACCCCTCAACCAGACAGAGTGAGAATGGGCCAGCCAGGTCTGGGGTGGGGCCTGGGCCTTGGCAGGGCCTGGCCTGGGGTGGGGCCTGGCCTTGGGGTGGGGCCTGGGCCTGGGCCTGGGGTGGGGCCTGGCCTGGTCAGGGGCCTGGCCTGGGGTGGGGCCTGGGCCTGGGCAGGGGCCTGGCCTGGGGGTGGGGCCTGGGCCTGGCCAGGCGGGGGCCTGACCTGGGGTGGGCCTGGGCCTGGGCAGGGGCCTGGCCTGGGCAGGGGCCTGTCCTGGGGGTGGGGCCTGGGCCTGGGCAGGGGCCTGGCCTGGGGTGGGGCCTGGGTCTGGGCAGGGGCCTGGCCTGGGGTGGGGCCTGGGCCTGGGCAGGGGCCTGGCCTGGGGGTGGAGCCTGGGCCTGGGCGGGGCCTGGCCTGGAGTGGGGCCTGGGCCTGGGCAGGGCCTGGCCTTGGGGTGGGGCCTGGGCCTGGCAGGGGCCTGGCAGGGCACTGGGAGGGGTCTGCACCCCTGGTGCTGGGTCCATACTATGTGCAGGAATGAAATCTTGGAGCGTCTTGGTTCCCTTATGTTTTATTTCTGCTGCACGTACAGACAACTTGAGTTCAGGAGCTCAGCTAAGCACTGGCTCATTTATTCTGCCTGGAGCCTAGGCCTAGCCTGGTCTCTGCCTCCCAGGGCACTGTCCTCCGAGCTGGGGTCCAGAGGACCACTGGGCCAGGACGCCTCAGGAGCAGAAGGGAGGCAGGGGAGCAGAGGCAGAGGATCTTGGTGTTTTGGATTTGTTTTACCCTGACAGCTGGGGGTCCCTTGGCCACCTGTGGTAGCTGTAATTCCTTCTCACTGTAGGGAAACTACTTTCATGTCTAGAAAGTTTGCTTGGGGCAATTTCAAAATAAAATCTGGTATTTTCCCCACAGAAAACTAATCAAAAAGTAACACAACTCTTTGTTTCCATTTCGAAAAGAAAACAAAGCAGAGATTGTGATGCACACTGTAACAAGGAAATAAATAATTCCCATTTGGAAACATTTGCATGCAAACATTGTGCAAGGAATGGGAACAGGGTGGCACAAGTAGAACAAGGGCTCCACCCGCCCGCGGCCACAGTTCAGTGGGGCCAGGGCCTCTGCTTAAAACCCTGACCCTGCAAGTGTGGCGGAGCGCAATGTGTCTGCAAATTAATTCCATGACGGGAAAAGATGACGTCCGCAAGTCCCAGGCTGCTTCATTTCCTCCTGAATTGAACTCTTTTCTTTGCTGGGTCGACACCAAACTCAAGTACCAGGGAACAAGACACAGCACAGCACGTTCAGAGCCCGTGGCCACCTGGACCATCAAACTATGTCTGGGGTGGGGGGTGGGGGGTGAGCCGCTTTCTGTTTCCCAGCTGAGAGCCAGGTGCATAGATCTGCGTCCCCCGCCCCTCGCCCCGACTGTGCTTCGTGTTTGCAGGTGATTGAACATGGCCCTTGAAACAGACGGAATGGAGCACTCTGGGTCGTTTTGGTTCCACCTTTGTGGGGTATGAAAAGCAAAGGGAACTGAAGTGAAGTTGCAGCTCAGGCACTGTGGGTGCAGCCTGGACAGTGAGCTCACAGCATGAAGCCCACAGAGAAGGCCAGGCACCCGGGGAGGGACAGGCTACACGGTCGGCCTCCGTGGTGGGTGTCCAAGCTGTCTGACACATTTCCTCTCAGAAGCCACGGGAAATCTGCCTCCAGCTTGCTTCAAGTCTTCTGCCTTTTGGACAAAAGTCCGAGGAGACAGGAAGCCGAGCCGGCCCTGGCGAAGGACACGCATTTTTACCTTTGTCCCTCTGGTTGTAAAATTAACCTGGAATTCTATATTCTTGTTTTGAGCCTAAAACTACTGATAAAAATCAGTTGCTTGTTCGTTTGGAAAAAAATAAGAATAATTTGACAACAGTTTTGTGTTTAATTTCAGAAATAAATCCTTGAAAGTAAAATCAAAACTGGTTAATTAAGCTTGCATTAAAAAAAACTTCAAACCCATTATATCTAAAAATCGTAGGTAGATACATTTAATTTCTAATTTCTCTCACATAGGAGTAATTTTACATTTATGTTAAACGTGCATTACTTCTAAGTAACAAGTTAAGATTAATGTTTTAACAGTGATCAGCTGAGGCTCTTTCTCCCCAGGTCTTCCTGGCTGTCAAGCTCCTCTGACCCCGATCTCTCTCCTAATTTCCTCTCTTATTGCTTCCTCCTTTGTGACTCATTTTCTCATTTGTCTTGGGGTTCCACTTTCGACAGCCCTCTTCCCCACGTCCTCTGTCCTCAGCATCCCTTAGCCTTCTGTGTGTGAGCTTCTTTAGTGCTTCTCCGTGGGTTTAGGCATTTCTGATTCCAGCTGGGGCATAGAGGCCTCTCTAGAACCACTGGAATCAGGGTGATCAGGGTTTCATAGATGGGTACAAAGTGCCTGTGACTCTGGGAGCAGCTGCTGCAGTAAGCAGAGCCAGGTCCTGAGGAATCCTAAACTCTCATGCAACTTGCATGAATAACTGCAGTAATTCAGAGCAGAGTCAGTGTCACCGTTCATGAATCACCTTGTTAGAGTTACAGCAAACTGAACGCACTGCACGCCTCGGTGCCACCAGCTGAGTAGTAAGTTTCAATCTTGTTTTCAGCTACTTACCATTTTCTGGTAAGCGTGGGTCATTCAGGCCTCGGGAAGAGAAGCTGGTTACCACTGTCTCTCTCCCATGCCAAGACAGCTCAACTATACGCCATGTGTACACTGTTTCCATCAAGTAGGCAGCTAACTCCCCAGGACAAAACCCAGGATGCCAGGAGTGGGCAGGTGGCATGTTCTGGTGCCAGCTTCGGGAGACTGTCCTCCCCTGGCCTCCTCAGCTCAGAGGTGAGACAGGTGGGGAGGCGCGAGCTGGCACAGACACCGGAGGTTGGAGAAGTGAGTTCTCGGGGGTCAGCTGAAGAAAGGGCAGCAGTGAGGGCTGGGTCTCCTGCCCTGCCACCCAGTCCCCTCCCCATCTCCTTTTTGCCCTTCAGGTCCAGACTTGACCAGTCAGGGGACACTACCTGGCAGTCCTGACCCGGCGTGTCTGGGGGGACTCCCCAGCCGCCCTCAGCCAGGACGACAGACACCAACGCGTGCCAGCCTCTTCCAGAGCTGTGGACTCGATGGCTCCTGGAAACCACGAGCAGAGGGACAGAAAGCCGTCCACTGCGTGTGCGGAGTGCAACCAGTTCTCCCTGAACTCTCTGGTCCTGGGCCAAGGAGCACTGACGCAGGCCAACCACACACACTGCTCCCCTTGGCCCACGGAGACGGTGGGCTTGGCGCCGGCCCCCAGGAACAGCCCCGGGCCCTGCTTGTGCGGGGCGAGTCCGTCGGCCTCTCCCCTGTCAGGGTAGGATCTATCGACACGCAGACAGCCTGTGGGAGGAGGAGATGCTGAGGCTGCCGCTGGAAGACCATTTCCATAACTTTTGAGAGAACTGGCAGGTCGGAAATGAGTCGATCGTTCAGATGGATTGTCAGGTAATAAGCAGAGTCGTTAGAACAGGGGATAACTGCAGCGGCTCCGGAATGAGCAGGAATTCAGCCAGATGTCAAGGTGGGAGCTGTGCCGCCGGCAGCTGAAGCAGAGGCCCGTCTCCTGTACACGCCCCAAGAGCCACGTGGGCCATGAGTTCAGACGATGGCTGACAGCTGCGGTTCCCAAATTGCCTTCATCCTGTGTGCAGAGTGTCTAGGACGAGGTTAGGAAAGACAGATGGATCTCCTGCCCAAAGAGTCACTGTCCTGGAAGAAAAGACGCAGCACCAATGCAGAGGTTCAATGGCCTCCATTACTTGCATGAAATGAACTGGAAAAATTTGGCAAGTCAAGAAATTAAGGGATACAAAAGCTGGTACCACAGTTACTCTGCTATTAAGAAATCGGGGTGGTGCAGTCAGTCTTGTTCTTCAGGCCGGTGTGGGGGGCGGGAGTCCCACACCTTCCTCTTCTTGGACCACAAGCGTTCCCAGGAGACCAGAAGACAGGGAGAACCCGCCAGTGCCCACACACCCTGCCTCTCCCGCCCCACACAGCCTGGCTGAGCGCTTCGCTCCTCTGCTCCGAGGCAGCGGCAGCATCGGAGGACTCTGGCTAGAGGAGCTGAGGCCCTGGGTGACCCTTCTGGGGCCACAGCCCTCATCTGTGCTGGTGTCCAATGCTGAATGCCACGAGCCACACAGACAGCGGCCACCTCTGTAAGAACAAGCTGGACACAGCTCGGACAAGGAGGCCCGTGCCCCGCCCGCTCTGTCCCTGGGCATCCCGACATGGCTCTCATCACCCTCGGGCCCTGTCTCACTCCCCGATCCCATGTGATTGCCAGGGCAGACCAGGTCTCCTTAGCAAACCTCCCAGCACCGAGCAAAGCCCGTGCAGGCACGGGTCAGGAATTCCGGCCCTCAGGAGCGGGGCGGGGGGGGGGAGGGGGCTCCCACCACGCTGTGGTCTAGTGGGCACAGCGGAGGCACGCGTGTGGGGCAGCTGTCCAGGAAGCCACACGAGGGCCAGGCCAGGCTGTGTGCTCTGGTGTCCACTTGCTCTGGTGACCATGCTGAAATGCAGTGCACTGCCCACGTCAGAACAAGAGCTGGACTGGGGGTGGGGGCACCTCCAGGCGCCTAGCTTTTGGCTCCACACCGCTGCATCGTTGCCAGAGGCTGGGGGAGCTGCCTTTTTGGGACAAGTTTCTTCTTTGAACCTTTAGCCGTTCTCAGCCGTCCTGAGTGTGAGTTCTGTACTGGACATGGAAAGCGATTTGCTCCTTCCCTTCACTTCTCATCCCCACACTGCGATTCCTTCGCTGTAAATCTGCCGTGCTCCCCTTGTCTCCTGCTTGTCTCTGGTTCTGCAGCCCCCCGTTCCCCACTCCACCCTCGTGCACTCTGCTGCAGGGAAAGGAAGTCGCGTCTCCCTGAGGCACCTGGTTTTCCCTGGACACAGGATGGACCATTTCTCCACTCGTGTCTCCTGCTCACCTTCTCCCTCAGGGTGCTCAGATCCCTCTCCACAAACTAGCACTTCCACTCCTCATTTCCAGACTTCCCTCCCGAGCAGTCCAGGCTCTCTACGTGGATTCTCTCCCTCCCCGCTGCTTCCCCAGTTCCCCCCGATGTCCTCTTCTCTGGCCTGAAAGCTCTGAGCTTCGCCTGTCAAAGGAGCGATGCCGGCATGAAGTCCAGCCAGTAGACCCTTGGCCAGCGAGGCCGGCAGAGGCCTTCATTGTGCTTCTCCCCTCCGGCTTCCACTACTCTGTGGTCAGACCCGCGCCACCATCTCCTCCTCTCCCTCCTCTCTACTCTGGCGAGGCTGGAACCCGGACTTGAGGGCTTGCCCTTGGTCAGCAGGCACTGGATCACTCGAGCCGCGCTCCCAGGCCCTCCGCCGACGTGGTCTGTGTGTCTGCCAGAGCCGCCTTGGACTGCAGTCCTTGTAGTTGCTCTTCCCGAATAACTGGGAAGACGAGCACAAGCCACTGAGCCCGGCTGACCGCTTGAGATGGAGTCTCGGACACTGCCTGAACTGACCTGATTCCTGGCCCTCTCCATCCCCACCTCCCCAATAGCTGGATGAAAAGCACAAGTCCCCAGGCCAGGCCTTCTTCTTCCTCTTTTAATTGCTTTTCGGTATGTGGAAACCACGTGTAGACAAACCACAGGCTCCATTTGTCCGTGAGGTCTGGTGGCCTGGGCGTGGGGCACAGCGGCACAAGTCCAGGAAAAGCACTGAGCCAGGCGGCCTCACTGGCTCACCAGCGTCCTCTGCTTTACTTCACCCTCACCCTCTTGGTTCCTCTTACTGCTTTACTAGTTACTTTACATAAACATTTCATGAACAATAAAGTATTTTTATTCTAGTGTGACATTTTAATATTTATATTAAGCATTCAGCGATTTCGCCATTGGCCTTGGTAATTCAGCATTTGACTTGACGTTAATTCCTACATATGCCTCATATATGTAAGAACTTTCTATTTATTCCCCTCACTACTGGATTCTTTAATGCCATAGACATTACATCACCATATCGTATACACCTTAAAATGAACCTTCACAAATTACTTTAATTAATAAAGTCAAGAGACCCAAGTAGACCTATACAACATGCAGTAAGGCAATGTTTTAATTTAAGAAAAAAAGATGTGGAAGGAAATACAATCTTTAGTATTCAGTGCATATTTACCACTTTCTGTGTTCTTTGCTTTTTCATGGATCTGAGATTTCATCTGAAGCCTTCCCTCTGAAAAAACATGCCTTGATATTTTCAATAGTGAAGTTCTGCTAGAAAAGAATTCTATTGGTGTTTGTTCATCAAAACTTTTTACTCCCCCTACAGGTTTAAAGAAATCCCTCATTATCTACGCAGCCCTCTGTTTTTCTTGCCATACTCTGAACACTCCAGATTACATCTAGATGTTTGATTGTTTTGGGTGAAAAGTCAGGCATAAACTGCACCATTATTTTGAGTATGTGAAATATAGTTTCTACTGACTGTATTTAGGGTTTTGCTTGGTTTTTGAGTTTTTAATAGCTTGAATATAATGCATCCTGATTCTGTCTTTTGATCCTTTTTATGTTTCTCAAAATCGGGGCTTTGAATGCTCACTGGAGTTTTGTACTCATGCCTGGCTCTCTACCACTTGAGCCACACCTGCACTTCCAGCTTTTTGCTGGTACTTAGAGATAAGAGTCTCGAGGATTTGTGTGCCTGGGATGGCTCCCTCAAGATGTCCTGAGTAAGAGGAAGGTCAGCACGGATGTCTGACTTACTTGGAGGATTTTAACTTTATAGCTGAAATTATTCTAAAGTAATGAGACCTGTTCAGGCTTCATTAGCATAACTTTCCAATGACTTTGTAAATCTCTGGGACTCCAATTGTAGGTGTGTTGTAATGTTTGTAATACTCTGCAGATCTGAGTCTTCCTTCAAATGTAGTCTTTTTGGAGTTCTTTAAATTTGATTTTTTTCTACTAATTCATCTTTTTTCATTTTGATAAATATTATTTTGTGTGATCAGAGGCTCAGCGGCATTGCACCTTTGTGTTGCTCCCCTCGGCGTGTCTTCCTTTGTTCTCACTGTGTGAATTGCCTGGAGTCCTGTATAATTTATCATGTACTGGTGGATTTTAGCTCTAGTTTTCACATAGGAGAGAAAACAGGCACCATTTGTCTCTCTGAGCTTGGCTTACCCCATTTAACATGGTTTGTTCTAGGTCCATCCCTTTCTCTGCAAATGACACAATATTCTTTCTGTAAATTTTTTATAGTTATTACAAAGGTGACGTACAGAGGGTTGCAGTTACCTAAGTCGAGTAAGCAGAGCCCTTGTTTGCGGACAGTGTCACCGTTCCCCGGCTGTCTCTGTGTCTCCCTCCCCTCAGCCCCACCCACAGCCACTCACTGTCAACACGGTGTCCAGTGAGCTTGGTACTGCATTCATGCTCCCCTCCTCTCTGCATTTCTGTGCCTCCCCTAAACTCACCAAGACGTGAATGAACAAACAGAATGAAGAGAAAAGAAACAGCAGAAAAGAAAAAGTCGTCTTGTTTCCAGTTCCTGGAGTTCAATGGGTAGCGATTATCTGGTATAAGATGCACAGGGGCGTTGTGCCTGTCTGTTCCTCTCCCAGGAGGACCTCCTCTGCCTCCCTGTGTATCAGCGCCTGGAGAGCTCTGTAACCTCTTACGTCCCAGTATTTTAGATCTAGCTTCTGCACAGGAGGGAAAGCGTGTGCCATTTGTCTCTCTGAGCTTAACTTGCTTCACTTAGTACGATTTGTTCTGGGTCCATCCATTTCCCTGCAAATGACGTGGCCTGGTTCTTTCTGGTGGCTGCGTAACTTCCACTGTGTGTAGGTGCCACGCGCCTGGATCCACTGGTCTACTGTGGCCAGCGCAGCTGTCAAGGGCGCCGGCAGTGTCTCCACGGAATCCTGGCTTGTGGCATCTAACTCATCTTTTAGTCTTTCTTTCTCTGCCTTGACACTGCTAAAAAAAAAAAAAAGCTATCAAGCTTTGTTTTCTCAGAAATTGCACTTTTCAGTTCTAAAATTTCCAATTGGTTCCTTTATATACAGTTTCACGTTTCCATTGATATTAACTAGTTTTCTGTGCATTAGTAGTATGCTCTCATTGAAACCTTTGGTCCTATTCTTCTTTAGTTATTTTGATCGGATAGCAACTTTTAAGTTACTGGCTGTTGCAGCCCCTGGGGTGCCAGGAGCTGGCAAGGTGAGAGCAAAGGCCCCACGGCCATCGCTGCAGCCTTCAGGGCTGCAGGTGCTTGCCCCTGGTTGAGGAAGTGTTCCTTTCAGCTTCTGGGCCTGGGGACTTATGTCCTTAAACTGGAGAAGGGTGGGCGGAGATCAGTTGACGTAGAAAGAGAAAGGATGCTTGCGTCTGCACTTTTAGGCGCAGTGGATCCTAGAACAATATCAGGCTGGCATTAGACACAGGAAGCGTATAGAGCCGAGGCTTTCGCTAGAAGGAGCAGCGTGGGCCAGCAGCCATCGCTGGGTCTCCGTCATCAACATCTCCTGCTACTCGGGGCCCGGCTCGTGGCCCATGAATTCAACTCAAGGACCGTGTAAGATACACTTCCATTTACACGGTCGTGTCCTCTTCTCCACACGCATGGCCGTTAAGTTCTGCCCTGACATGGGGCACCCACGCGCACACCTTGTGGAAGGCCTGCACCGCTGCCTTCACACCTGCGCACTCCGAGATCAGAAAGAAGGTGCAGACAGCCAACGGAAATGGCCATTCTTTCTCTTTTTTTTTTTCCAGCCCTGAGCGTGGGATCAGGGCCTGAGCACTGTCCTTGGACTTTCTCAAGGCTAGAGCTCTACCACTTGAGCCTCAGCACCACTTCCGGCTTTTTTCTATGTATGTGGTACCGAGGAATGGAACCCGGGTCTTTGTGCATGCCAGGCAAGCACAAGGCAACCACTAGGCCAAACTCCCAGCCCCGATATGGCCATTCTTACTCCACGAAAGGGACAGGACCGCTCCCAAGACTTCCAGAAGAGCCTGGGCAGGTGTCCTGGATTTACGGGCATGATCTGGAGATGTTCTAAATGCTGTGTATATTTAGAACCTGTGTGCCCACGGATCTCTGTCCTGCAGCCATGGACTCATGGAGCTAAAGCTCAACTATCAGAACTTCAATCCTTTCTTGTGCTCCAAGGGAGGGAACACTGAGTCCTACACACAGGCCACGTGTCAGTACTTATTAACCCTCTTCTACATGCAGAACTGTGTGCTAGCTGTCATGGAAGCCCAGGACCAAGGTGACCTGACCCCCTGTGAATGCTGGAAGATTCCGTGACCAGAACTGACTCTCCCCGGGCAGCGCCCGCCTACAGGGGCAGGCAATCCTGCGGGCCTCTCCCTCCTTTGTGTCCACGATTCCACCCTTGGCTGCCTTGCTTTCTCTAAAGCTCCAATACTCGGCCGAGCTCAGGCCTGGCGGCTGCCTCTCCTCTCCCTGGCAAAGCACCTCGCCCCCGACCCCCACTAAGCTGGGGTGCTCAGCCACCCACTCCATGCAAGCTCGGTACCCAGTCACTTAAGTGCCTAGAATCAGGTCCTCTCCCTGGGCCGGCATGGTGGGCTTTATTCAGCATGGTTTACTCTATTGTGCTGTGTGTTGCACAGTTACTGAGCAACGTAAAACACAAATGGTGCTTGTCAAGGTCCTTGGGGCGACACACAGAGAACTGGCTTGCTTCTAGCCATGAGGAGCCAGCAGGGGCTCCAGGACGGCCTGTCACCACGGCATGGAGGGTGGCATTTAACCCACCTATATTTCCATTATGCAGAGTCATTTAGGGAGGCCTATTTCTTCCTAAGAGCAAACGAGACAACTGAATATTTATCCTTTCAAGCATCTTTAAAAATCAAAATTACTCTTTAATCCCAATTATGGTTATTAACCAATTAGTTCTTCCACATCTCACTTAAATAATTTATTGCTGAACACACTCAAGGACAAATCTGAGCCCCAAGTACTGCTTCAGGTTCTTGTCATCTGCAGCATGGAGAAGCTCAAGCTCACCGCACACTGGCCTCTGCGGCCGTGCCGGCGGCCGGGGCCTCTCCAGGGCCAAGGGTATAGGAAGGGCTGTGTCAGGTGCAGAGGTAATGCAGCCGTGCATGTGCAGAAAACACAGCAGCAAAGCAGGCATGCGCAGCGCAGGTGCAGAGAGGGTCTCTTCATAGCAGGCCTGGGGGGACTCAAAGGGGGGGCTGCGGGGGTGGGGCCAGGGGGCCCAGGAAGTGTGAATAATGACATCTATAGCCTTCAAGAAACAAAGGGAAGAGAAAACCCTCTGAAGGATGCCATGGACGGTCTCACGTCGAATCATGCCATAGAAAGAAGGAAAAACACAATTATAAGTTTGCCCTCATTTTTTTTGAGGCATGGTAAGAATAAAGTATTACTGCATCACAAGATCCTTATAAATCAAAATTATGGAGCTCTTTTAAAATGCTGGGGAGAATTTTTACTTTCCTAAGAGTTTTATAATCAATATTAAATGTCTGTTGTTTTTTTTTAAGAGACACCGATGAGAGAGACTTTTGGATTGTTTCCTGTGGGTAGCCTTTAGAAAAGAGCCATTGTCTGGAGCCTGAGCCATCACCAAGCCACTGCCCACAGACAGCAGCCCGGGCCCTGCCCATGGGGTTCCTGGCTGCTTGTCCTTGAGCGGGGCACAGCTTACACCAGGGCCCGCCTCACACTGCCCCTCTCCTCAGCTTACAAGGGCAGGCGCCGGGGAAGGGGCCAACAGCAGATCTGCTCTTTTGCCATGAACAAGGATGGATTCCTATCTGCACAGGGAAGTCTGTTAATTAAACAACACCCACAGTCCTTTGACTTGTCACCACTTCCGCTTTTCCAAAACAGTATTGATAAACTTCACCTGGCACTGGAAAATGGGCCAGAGAAGACTCTGGGACAATTGAATTCACATACAAGTAGTACATGGTATGCATTTTATGCCAGGAAATCATGCTGATAAAAGATTTCACATGAAAACCTATTATCACAGAGTAAGATGAGCCAAAACGTATAGAGACCTTGAAAGTAACATGTAAGAAAAGTATTTGCTTTGTGAATGTGTGAGTTTTATATAGAAGACTCTCTTTCTGGAAACCAGAATGAATATCTCTGAGTTGCACTGACTAGTGTGAGCGTGTCTCAAGGATTCTGACCTCCGGGAAGGCACAAAGATTAGATTCAAAAAAAGAAAAATGGGTTTGGAAGAGTTATTAAGACATCAGGGAGCATGGGTTCCACATGACGGGACACAGCCTGGGACACAGCCCATGTCCAAGCGTCAAGTCACAGGCGTCTGGCGAGCCCAGCCAGCCCCATTCGCCAGGACACTGGGCCCCCCGAAGCCCACGCCTCCCATGGCTGTTCTGCCTAAACCACCGCTGCTCTTCGGACCCAGACCCTTGCTGCTTGCCAGCCTCTCCACTCTGCCGTAGGACAGGGGACCCACGGGGTGCACAGTCTCTCCTGCCTGGGGTTTCGAAAAGAAGATTCATCCCGTTGCTGCAGGTCCTGTGCCTCAGCAGCCACGTCACGTGGCAGCTCTGTGACTCCATCGCAGCGTGGCTGCGGTGAGGCGGTGCTCTGTGTCTGCCGGTCTGTCCATGCCGGGCACAGAAGCCTGCAGGCCCCACCGTGCCATCTCCAGTGCACAGTCTGCCTTCTTGAGCTTTCCTCCTGCGTCCGTGCCATGTGCTCCTGACGCGCTCCTCCATGGAGTGATGCTGGCTTGGCTCCCGTCTGGCTGTTGTGAAAATGCCCCCCTCCTGGAGAGCTGAGGGCCCTGAGGTCCTGTTCCCGGGGGGGGGGGTCTGCTCTTGGTGATGCTGCCCGGTGCACAGGACTGCGTGTGGTTTGTTTCATGTGCTCCGTTGTTAATATAACATGTCTTCTTTCTAGCATGCAGGAATTTGATTGATCAACATGCACAGTAATCTTGCTAACTCTAGTAAGAATTAAAACGTAATATCGAGGAAATGTTCGAAATTTCTAAATTTCTAGCCCTGACATCTGCAGAGTCATATAGTTTTAACCTAAGAAACGTGTCAGCTTGAAGCATAAGCAAAATGTTCACCATGAGGCCATTGCACCCCCACTGAGGGTTCTTTTCTGAAATTCTTCTTTATGATGAAACTACAGGGACCACACCAATACACAAAATGGCAGCAAAATCTGTGAGTGGAGCACTGAGGCACACAGCAGAGCAGAGATTGCTCCTGGTTCATAACCTGAGGGGTCATGGCTCCACAGACAGAGATTGCTCCTGGTTCATAACCTGAGGGGTCATGGCTCCACAGACGTGGACAATGATACACGAGGAGCCCGAGAACCACGCCCTGTCACGCTGCACAGATTGTCAGAATTTAAGAGACTGCCTTCTGCCGAGGGCCATTCGGATAGTCACGACGTCATTCCCGGGCCACACAGATTCACCACCTCAGGCAGATGGACAGCCAGCGAGCAGTCCATGCCTGCTCTCTCCAAAGGATTCCCGGCCCCAGAAAGCTGGGTGAGGCAGTCCGCACCCCTGCGGTTTAAAGGAATGAAGTCTCTAACTTTACAGTCACTCTTCTTGCTATTTTTGCTATTACTACTAATTAAATGTATTTTGGACTTTTCACAGTAAAAAGATACACATACAAGTCAAGGGTGTATTAAGTTGCCCTTTTCTCAGAAGTGGGCTCTCACCTCTGACGTCTGAAATGCAGGGCTGTGTTAGGAGGCCATCACGAAGCACGAAAGGTTCCAGAGACACACTGAACGTGAACTTCTGTCACAGAGTGAGAATACTGCAGTGGGCTGCATCTCTAGGCAAGTTCACCAAACACAGTCTCACTCGCCCCAGCCCCTTTCCTCTTGGGGGGACCCAAGGACTGGGAAGGAGCTTCAGCTGCATGCCGCTATCCAAGGTCCTGATGGCTTCTTTTCCTGTCCAAGCTCCCTGGGTCTGTCTTGTCCATGAAAAGTTGGCAGAAACTAAAGGAGAGAAGGGGGGCAGAGGATGCTGGGGGCCTCAGCGAGGAAGGGTGGGAGCTGGCTCAGGTCAGCACTGAATAAACGTGTGGAAGGGGGTGCGGCTTGTTACGGAGCCCTTGCCCGGCCAGCCAGAGGCCTGGACTTCAAATCCAGGGGGGAGGATACCTTCAAAAGGTATAACTCTCTTTCTTCTTCCTTCCTTCCTTTCTTTCTTCCCTCCCTCCCTCCTTTCTTTCTTTCTTTCATTCATTCCTTCTTTCTTTCTCCCTGTCTTCATACTTAAAATAGATTAGAAAGCCCTAGATGGCCGTGAGGTAACAAAGGGTAGGCAATAGAGGGAGATTTAAAAACAAAGACAATGCTAATTTAGGAGGGGAATGACAGGAACAGTAAAAGGCATGACAGCTCGGGCCACATCCCACTTGCCTCCTGGATTGTAGGTTTTCCATGTTGCTGATGTTGTTCCTGTGTTTTCTAGCAGGGGCTCCTGTGAACTTGTTTACTTAAAAATAAAATGCATTATGAAAGACATAGAAAATATTATTTTTAATCAAAATAACTGAACCTAGGAAGGCATAGGCACAAGGCCACACATTTGAAATAAAGTGTGAATTAAAGGTCATATTCTATTAGAAGAAATTAAACTGGAGGCCATCCGTCCACTGCAGGGAGGTCAAAGCACAGAGATGGACATCACAAAGCCTAGCACTTGAGGTTGCGTGGACGGGAAGCCCAGGGTGGGCACCTGGAGGAGGGGCCTGGGGAAGGAAGGGTGAGGCCATCTGACTCTGTCTACTCCAGGAGAGGAGAGCCAGGCACATCCATAGCCACAAGAGAAGGACAAAATAACTCCCAAAGTCTCCCAAAGCTGCAGGGAGCAGTCTGGATGGGGAACTGGGAGAGGCTGGAGGGGGAGGGTCCAGACCAGGGCCGGACAGCACTAGGGACCGATGGCTTCTGGCACTCTGCGTCTGAGACCCCAGGGGTGCCGCAGGGTGAGGGGGCTTTCCATTGCGGTGACTCCTCTGGGAGGCTGCTGGTGACCTCAGCATCACACTCACCATCTTCTCCTCCTCTAATTTAAGACTCAATGTGTTTGTCAAAAACTACCTCAGGGGCCGGGAGTGTGGCCTAGTGGTAGAGTGCTTGCCTAGCATGCACGAAGACCCGGGTTTGATTCCTCAGTACCACATACATAGACAAAAGCCAGAAGTGGTGCTGTGGCTCAAGTGGTAGAGCTCTAGCCTTGAGAAAGTCCAAGGACAGTGCCCAGGGCTCGAGTTCAAGACCCACATGAACACCACAGTGTTCTGTACTGTTGGAAGGGTCTTTGCCCTCAGAAGAGGTGGAAATGGAGTCCACAGCTCTGCTTCAGAGTTCTTGAACAGAGGCGTGAGGACAGGAAACATGATGAATGATTGGGTCTGCCTTGGCCAGTGGCCTGTAAGATCCAACAAGCAAATGCATGGGCTGAGATGTGGGTGTCCACATGAATTCTAAGGTGAGATTCCAGTCCCTCGCTCTCTGCTGTGGCTCAAAAGTTCACTTGGGGTCATTAACAAGCACACCCATTATGTGACCATGAACACCGTTCTTGCCCTGTATCTATGCAATCATAGCTTTGTCATTACCCTTGGGGTCCTTCTCGGATGTTTGGGACGGGGGCAGATGAAGTGGAGACAGAGCCCACAAAGAATCCTGGGAAAACAGACTCTGGAGACCAGACTCCAGTGCAGATCTAACTTTACTAAAAAGCGTGCTCTCTTCCACACAGCACTCGCGTACGAGCAGCGGCACGTGCAGACCTTCCTGAGGCAGCCGTCAACCAATGGTGTCCCGACAGGCGCGGCCTGCCAGGCTTCAGGAGATTTCCATGCCGGCAGTTTCCAGGAGCTCCCGCTCTCAGCCAGCGCCCTCCGGCTCCGGACCTCCAGGAGTGTGCGTGTCTGACTACACAGGGTCACAGAAGCACCGGGAGCGACCTGGGCCCCTACACCACCCGCCAGGGCGTCCCCACAGCTCCACTGTTCAACAAATTTTGTTTGCCAGTCCTGGCGCTTGAACTCAGGATCTGAGCACTATCCTTGCTCAAGGCTAATGCTCTGCCACTTGAGCCACCGCACCACTTCTGGCTTTTTTGTGTGTATGTGGTACCAAGGAATCAAACCCAGGGCTTTGTGCATGCCAGACGAGCACTCTGCCACTAGGCCATGTTCTCGGCTTCCATAGCTTCACTTTTTAACATTCGGGCCAAGTCTTTAGTTTCAGCATTTTGTTGGTTCCTCTTCCTTGGCTTGTTTTAAATCGTAGTTCTCATATCTCAGCTTCCTGAGGGGTTAGAATTACAGGTGCGAGTGATCAGAGCCTGGCCTCAGAGGTTTTTATCCTGAAGGAAAGCTGAATGAAATTCCACACTAATGACAATTGTAGAATGAGCAGTGAGCGTAGGACAGGAAGGCAGGAGTGGGGCTCTGGCCCAAGCCCCTGGCTGCTGGCCAGCCTGGGAAAGCCTCTCCCCAGGCGGACAGCAAGCCCGTGCACGGGGCCCGCTGGGTCCCACTGCCTGCACACCCCACCTGCTCTGGTTCTCCGCTGAGCCATGATCCCCTCAACTACTGGGGACAACTTAGTTCCATCACAGAATGTGAGGTTCAACCACAAAGGGAGTGCAGAGACCGGAGCAGACTCTCCGGCATGTACTGAGAAGACCTGCAGGACGAAGTTCAGAAAAAAGGATGCGTTGTAAGTGACCACCTCCCTTCAGCCCAGACGTGGTGGCATGGGCTCCGCCATGATAAAGAGGGTGAAGGGAAGAATGTGCCCTCATCTACTTCTTAGACACGTGTGTCATGTGTGCATCAGGCAGCTCTCCATTTCCACGACAAAATGCTTGACATGAACCATTTCAGGGAGGAAGGATTTATTTTGGCTAAGAGTTACAAATGTTTCAATCCATTATGGCAAGAAAACTGTGAAAGAGCAGAGAGAGGTGGGGGGAGGGAGGGAGGGAGGGAGGGAGGGAGGGAGGGAGGGAGGGAGGGAGGGAGGGAGGGAGGGAGGGAGGGAGAGGAGAGGAGACAGAGACACAGAGACACAGAGAAGGGTATGAAAAGGCAGCTCACAAGCTCACATCATGGCAGCCGCGAAGGAAAGAGAGAGACAGTCAAAGACAGAGAGGCAGACAGAGGTGCAGGACTGTCAGAGAGAAGGACAGGGTAAGAGACACTGGCAGAGAGAGAGAGAGAAGCTGCGGGGCGGTACCAGTCCACATCCAGAGATGGTCTTTCCCATGTCACAAATCCTGTTTAAAGTAATCCTCCCAGACACCACTAGAGTCTAGATGCTTCTCAGTCGGGTCAAGTTGATGATCAAGTGTAACTATCACGAGGCATTCATACGCATACATTAGAGCATCTGCACGTACTTCCACATATGTGTGTGTATATGTGCGTATATGCACGTTAGTTGCATCCACACCTACACATCTGTGCCTGTATTTCCATGCCAGTTTTACTTTGCGTCCATTGCTTCATTTCCTGTGTCTTTTGAATATTATGTAATTTGCACTTGTTACTGCGCTGACAACACTGCCCTTCCCCCACAGGCAAACCAAAGGTAGTCTGAATGTGCTTAGCCTCCAGGCCTCCGTGGGCCTCCTGTTCACAAAGCAGCAGCAGCAGCTTGCCTGCGCATGCACCTGGCATCGTTCTCCCACTTAAGGGTCAAGTTCAAACCAGTCAGGACTCGGCTTCTGTGGCTCCAATGGCACTTGGAAACTTGCGATGTTCCGATGTTTGCTTAACACTACTCTAGGTCTTCTAGAGCGGTGTTTCTTTGAGTGTGGTTTGGGATGAGATGAACGTTGGAACGGGGAGACTGATGGAAGGAGAGCTCCCCTGAGAGGAAGCTGACTCTGGGGGTGACTGAAATGTCCACTGCGGAATCAGCGGTAGACGATGCACGCTTGCCAGCTCTGTGGATTCACACGCGGTTCCAGTGCTCGTGAGCACAGGTCTCCAGGTAGCACATCCTGCCGGGAGAAGGAACCGCTGCTGGACCACGGCAAACCTTCTTGAAAATGAGAAGCACAGGACTTGATGGTGCTGGTGAGTATCCGAGATCCAGTTCTATGTACAGGGCTGTAAATGGTGTGGCCGGTGCCGAGGCCCGGGCCTGACACCTTCTAGTTTTCTCTTCTTGCCCCTGCCCTGGAATGGGCTTTTCTACACTGTTCCAGGCTTTCAGATCAGCAGTAAGCACACGTCATCCTTTCTGCTAAGACAAAATCAAACTCTTCACACTGGGAGAGCATCGTCACGCCCTGGGCGGCTGGGTCCTGGGCAAGGCTAAGACCTGGACATAGATGTCGGACGGGGATGGCTGCCCCAGGCTTCTTTGCAGCTGCAGCGTGCACGGCTGGCAGGCAGTCGAGGCGAGACCCGGGGGAACGTGCCGGAAGCAGACAGCAGCACACACGGGCACTGACTGCGGCTTCACGTTCTCCCCAGCTGTCCAGCGTCTCTGTCTGCAGGCCTGAAGGCGGGGTGGGGTCACCCCTCCCAGGTCCCCAGGAAGACGAGGGGTGCCGTCCCCCAGGCCTCTCTCGTGACTTCTAGAGACGGCTAGTTCTCCTTGGTGACCCCAGGCTATGTCTGTCACTCCTTCCTCTGGTGCCATCTTCGCAGTCTCTTCCTCGTCATCGTCACTGGTTGTTTTGGAGTTGGGACTCACCCCATGACCTCATTTCACCGCAACTGCATCTGCAGAGGCGTCAGAAATGAGGTCACCTGAGCGGGCACAAAGCTTGTGGCTACAAGCTGCCGTTGGGGACACCCAGGGATCCCGCCTGAGGATGGCCCCGGGTGCTGGACCTGGCTCTGAGCAGCCTCTCGAGGAGAGGGGAGCCGGGATCTCTGGGGGGGGGGGCAGCGGGACCTGAATCCTGTGCATGGCTTCCCCGTGAGCGAAAGCCTGTAACGCCGTGCACACGATGGTGTTTTGAAGCAGGGTACAGCACATTCTTCCAGAGTGCCTGCCAGACAGCGTCCACGGGCCCCAGAGTGACACCAAGCCTCTTCCCTCTCCTCCTCACACTGCTCCGGTGTTAACACACAGTAATCACCTCTTTGGGTTAATTATATTCATACACACGAGTTAATGGCTTACCAGCAATGTTCTTTTCCCCATGTATTATTTATATAGTAATTTTATTAACTTCACTTATTCATTATTTTATTCATTATATGAGAGTCTACCGTGGCCCAGATAATGCAGCCGTTGCTGTAGAAGCAAAAGTGACTCTGATTTGTCCTCCAGGCTTTCTACAGTCAGACAATGGCCACCACACAAGGACTCATACTGGGCAAACACCACATCTGCAGGGCCAGCAGGCACCGAGGGCCTGAGGCGGCCTTCTTGGACCTTCTCGGGCATTCTCGGCCTTGGCCAGTGGCTAGAGAGGGTATTAAAGAGGAAGATTGGAGGACTGGATTCAGAAACTCAATGACAGATGCAAGGGTAGGTCAGGGAAGAGGCGCGTGCAGAGGTGATCGTGATGCAAGGGTATCTGTAAGCTCAAATGCACGCAGACACACACAAGCACATGCAGACACACGTGTGTGAGCCATCTGTCTCCTCATCACGTGTAGAGCCGCACACACACACATGTACGGGTGTTTATGCCACTCATAAACTCAGACACCCCCAGAGATCTGCACACATCCACATGTGCACAACACAATGTGTGTGCTAACTGTGTCCTCGCAGTCACGCAGGTCCGTATACACACACGCACGAAGACCATAGGAGCATGTACATGCCACCCACCTGCACAGACACACGCCTGCACATACACCACACACCACACCACACACACACACATACACCACACACCACACCACACATACCACACACACATATCACACACACACCACACACCACACACCACACACACCACACACACACACCTACCCATACCACACACAGAGACATACCACACATACCACACACGCACCACACACACACACCACATACACACCTGCACACACACACCACACACACACCACACACACCACACACCTGCACACACACCACACACACACATATACCACACACACACACACCACACACACACGCACCACACACACACACACCACACACACACCACACACACACACACACACCACACACACACACCACATACACACATCTACCCATACGACACACACAGACACACCACACATACCACACACACACCACACACACACCACACACACACACCTGCACACACACACCATGCACACCACACACATATACCACACACACACACCACACACACACACACACCACACACACCACACACACACACATCTACCCATACCACACACACAGACACACCACACATACCACACACACACCACACACCACACAGACACCCCACACATGTTCCTCTCCTTCCTTCCCCCTCCTGCTCTACTTCCTCCTCCTTCTCCTCCTCCCTCTCTTCTTCCCCCTCCTCCCAGTCAATGGCTCTTTAAGTCCATTCCAGGCAGGGCTTTCTCCACGGGAGATGATCCTGACAGGCACTGCGCTGACCACATCCCCTTCGTTACTGTGCCCGGATCCAGCTGCTCTCCACTGCAGCTGCTGACTGAGTTCTGCCACTGCGCAGACACGGGGCTTCAGCTCTGCTTTCAGGTCATGGTGACAGAGCGGGGGCCAGAGGGCACCACACAGCTGGTCCCTGACTCCCAAAGGCTCAGGACCCAGCAGCCCTCACCACCCAAGTCTCCACACTTGTCACATCCCTGGCCTTCGGCTGGGCCCCCCAGACCCCGCTCCGAGGTGTCGCCCCCCGCCCGCAGTCAGCCTTGCACGGATTCGGGGCTTGCACACTGTCCTCGTGCAGTGTCTCAGGAAATGAGTGTGTTCCGCTCACTTCAGTTTTAATCTGTGCTCTGGCGATTGATTTTTCTGTATGACTCCCACTGGGGGAGAATTACCAGATCTTCCGAAGGATCCATAGTATAACCAGAGAGAGGGGGACTGCGAGGACAGGGAATCACCTCCTCAGGGCAGGCCTCAAAGCCTGGAGTGTGACCCCCGCCCCTGGTGTCCAGATCCACGCCTCCGGAGGCCACGTGGGCCTGGGGTCCTGGAGCATGCCCCGTGAGGAGCTGGCATTCCTCAGGCCCCGGCAGTGCGGCTGGGCCACAAAGGGCAGGAAACACATGGAAGGGCTCTGGGCGTGTGGATGGTCCCGGCGTGGAGTGCGTAGACAGGGCGTGCGGGCAGAGGGGTATCTAATTTCTCCTATTCTCCTTTTTTCTTTTCTTCTTTTTCTTAATGCATTCTATAGAGAAGGGTATCTGGCCTGAACTCAAAAGGAAAGTGCAGAGGTTGTGTTCCGTTTCCTTTCTCCTGCTTCTCTGGGAGGGCATGGGCTGAGTGTGGGCTACACCAATTTCATTGTATAGGTTGTCTAGACCGATGTCCCTTCCCAGAGGTGTCTCCCTCGACTGTGCTTCTGAAGCTTCAGATCTGGGGGCAGAATCTGGAGCAGAGGAGCTGTGACAGGCCCCTTGTGACAGGTCTTCTCCCACCCGGGCTGCGGGGGAGACAGAGGCCCCTACCCAGGTCATACGATGTCTGGGGAGATATCTTCAACCCAACCAATCACCATCGTCTATGAGAGAAAATATGAAGTGATTTTATAATGAACCACAGCAACGGGGACCTGACCTAATGATGCAGGCCTGTGACACCAGCTACTCAAGAGGTGGTGGCAGGAGGATCATACATAGTGCGAGGTTTTCCAGGGCACAAGCATGAGTCCCTCTCTGGAAAAATAAAAAAAAAACAAACCAGCAGAAAGTCATGGAAATGTGGCTCCAGTGGTAAAACACTTGCCTAGTGCGTGAGAGGTCCTCAGTACTTCCCAGTGGACTTTGAACTAGAAACAGTCAAGGGGCAGCTACCACCATGACTGGAATGGGTCCCTCGGGGCAGATGCTGGCCTAGGGGCATGAGGGTCCCCCGCAGGCTTCCTCCTCTGCCTCCCCACCCAGGGTTGAAAACTCTGGGGCTGAGCCAGCAGCACAGTACACTGGCCCCACCCAAGGCCCAGCCCAGCACTCAGCCTCCTTCTCAGCTCCTGCCCTGCCTCCCTGCCATGCCTCTTCTGCCCTCCGAGTCTGGCCCTGCTCTTCAGTCTTTCACCGCTTATGGATTAAAGCTTGAGAAACAGCCCAGAAGCCCACCACAGGATCTGTCCCAGCCTGGCACTGCCCGGCCAGTGTCCCTGAAGAGAAAAGCAAAAAGGTGACAGTGAGATGATGCTGGCTGCCACAGGAGAAAACAAGATGGTCCCTGGAGCAGCGGTGACAGTGGGCTGCCTCTGGACTGG